>NC_033622.1:2445696-2525959 GCF_001540865.1 Ananas comosus | reverse complement strand
TTTCTCTCCGGCCCTCCTCTACTGCCTACGTGGCCCTTCGCGACGATAGCGATGACGGTACCGTATTTACTTCCTCCGCTTTCGCCCTCCACCTCTACTGTAGCAGATTTTCTACCCGCCAAACAAATCCGCCGTCCCCACCACCGCTGCCGGCGACGAAGAGGAAATGCTTCTCGGGCCGAGAAGCATACTGGCGAGGGAGGAGAAAAAAAATAGTTACACTCCGGCGAGGGCAGTGGCTGCGATAGATGGGAAAAGAGAGGTCATGATAAAAAAAAAAAATTTCAAAGAGAAAAAAAAAAGAATAATAAAATAAATAAATAAATATTTTTTTCTTACAGGAAAGATAAAATTATAGAAGAAAAAAGAAGAAGATAAATTACACACTATTTTACAAAATTTTTACATTATTTTAAATAAAAATTACACTCTTTGAGATAAAAATTACACTTTTTAAAATAAGAGTTATATTTTTTAAGCGAAAGTTGTACTCTTTGGATAAAATTTATACCATTTTTTTTTTCTTTTCTTCTTTTGCCTCCTCCCTCCCCTCCGTTTTTTCGTCATCCTCCTCCTTCTTCTTCCTCCTCCTTCTCCTCTTCCTTCTCTTTTCTCTTCAGCTCGCAACCGCTAGCGCCGCCGTATTGTACATGCCGCTGTCGTCGTACATGCCTCCGCCGCCGCCATCCACAACCTAGTGCAGGATTAGGATTAAAATAATAATGTGTGGCTATCACATTCAAACTAACGTTTTAAGGCAATAAAACGCAATGTGTGGTGAATCCAATAAATCTTACTGAATAAAAAATAAAGAAAAGAAAGAAAAAAATAAAAAAAAGGACATCAATGACTCGTGAAATAATTAACTTATGTAATTAGGTAAGCATTAACTTTTAATCACATGATGATTATATATAAAATATGTTGAAAATAATTTTACAAAACAAGTTAAAGAGAGAGAGTTCTCCTTTTAGGAGGACGGAGATTTTCGTCCGTCTAAGTCATTTTTGATGATAGAAATTTCGAATCGATGGTTGAAACTGTTTAAGTTGATCTAGAGTATTTATAACTTCTAAAAATTAAATTTTATAAATTTTAAAATTCGTTATCAAGTTCATTAAATAGTCGAAAAATGAACGGTCAAAAATGAATAATCTTGTGAAAATAGATGTTAGACCTTTTTAATTCATGATCGGAGTTATTAAACATTATCTAAATAATATAAAAAAAAGTTTCATTAAATTTTTTTTAAAACTATTTGGATTGTTCTCCACTATTAAACAAGCAAACGTCTCATAAAAGCCGTCAAAAACTGTCGATTTTGTAATTCTTTGATTACTATGTAAATAATTTTTAAAATTCATAAAATTTAGTTTTTAGATATTTTAAATACTCTAAATCAACTTTAACTGTTCTGATCATTAATTTGAAATCTCTATTACTTAAAATGACTTAGAAGGACGAAAACCTCCATCCTCCTAAAAGAATATTAACTGGATTATTGACCTTCGAAAATTTTAATTTTACTATCAAATATTTTTTAATTCAATTAATCTTATGTGTATATATAGAGAATTTGTAACTAATTAAGGCATGGGCTTTTTCTGATATTTACCATAAATTTACTTTCATAAAAAGGGTTCCCTAAAGAGCCATGCATGGCCACAAATAGAATTAGCCTACACTCATTAATTTTACCATAAATTGTTTTCTAAAATGTAGTTTTATACCAAAATGGTAATGAAATTAATAAAAGTCCAAAAAAATGCTTGAGAAACAACCCCAAAAATATTAATAACTGGGTAAAAGCTAACCCTTTTGTCCTTTTCCCCTGCCAAGCTATATAGCTTGCTAGATCCTAAGCTCTCTAAATGGTTTCCTTTCATAAATTATAGCTATAATAATAATAATAATAATAATGGTTAAAAAAATAGGATAGTAAATTAAAGATGTATTAAAACTATAAGGGGAAAGTAAAGAAACTGAAAACAATTGCTTGGATTTGATGTACCTTCACATCTCATACACCACAGTTAATGTTTAATGGTTAATATTTTAATCTAATCTTATTTATATGATTTATATCATTTATAGGATTATGTATGAAAAATTTTTAAGTTTTTTCTTAAAAAACTTTACATAGGCATCAACCAATTTGAAAAATTTACGATGGAGAAAAGAATATTATTTGATTAATAAAAAATAGGTGTTCAAAATTTATTATTTTTTTTATGTATAAGACATTCAGCAATCTATTTAGATAGAGAGAAAAAAAAAAGAATAAAGTTTGAAATAAAAGTTATGTTTTTTCATTTGTATTGAAACTCAAGAAAAGGACAAAAAAGAAGAAGAAGAGAAATAGGGACAGAAAGCCAAAAAATAAAAAAAAAAAACTTCCAAAGATTCTTTATAAAGGTGGAAGAAAGGGAGAGATTAATATACACTCCTTTTTGTCTCTATCCAATAGAAACACCAATTGCATTAGAATATCCCACCAACTAAACTAAATTCTACTATCTAATTTTGAGGCTTTCATTATTATATTAATTAATTTTAATATGAGATATAAGATAACACAAATGCTCATCCCATAAAATTTCTAGAGAAGAGAGAGAGATGTGGGGTTTGCTTCCATTGATTTTGATAGAGAGAGAAGAGAGAGAGAGAGAGAGAGAGCAGTCGTGAAGTGTGTGGTGCTGTGTGTGAGGAGAAAAATTCCTAGAACTACAAGGGTATTATTAGTGACGGTGGATAACAAACCAATCAAAATTATTTTTTTTTAAAAATATATGTCCCATAATGATTGTAAAAAAGTATTTTTATTGTACTTTTGTTTTTGAAAAGATAAGGACATGTTGATGCTTAGTTATTGATGACGTGCAGTGCAAGTGGGTGACAGGTGCCTAGAATTCCTTGTTGAGGACGGCCCAATCCCTCAATTCTTCATTATATCCTAAGCACTTATTGTTGTTTGCATGTTGCTGCTATTGCTATTGCTATGCTATTGCTATATTGTTTTTTATCCGTCTCCATTCATTTTTAAAAAAATTCCTTTTCAATCAACCTTTTCCATCTCTAGTGTTCTGCCATACCTCCCCACTCCCCATCCTCCCAACTCCCCACTCCCCACCCCACATCCTCCCCCTTCCCCCCTCCTTTTTTTGATCCTTTCAAAAGTCTTTCCCCCCCCCTTATTGATGTCTGGTGAATCAGTCAGTCAGACATCCAAATCTCCCCTCTTTTCTCCTCTCTCTCCGCTGCTTCTCTGGATCTTAAATTGAGGAAGAGGGGGTTTTCTGTTCTCCCAAGTGTCTGAAATAGTTTCCCTCTCTCTCTTCTTCCTCTTGCCCGGTTACTGGCATTGGCTGCCAACCACCATCGGAATTGGCGAGATGAAGAGTATCAGTTCCAGTTCGGCCATGCGAGTCCTCCCCGTCGAACGACATCCCACCTGCCTTCAAATTGCTCCGAGGTCCTCCTCCTCCGCCTGCAAGTATCACGGTCCGACCCCCCTCTCTCTCTCTTTCTTGCTTGAATTATCAGCATTCTCCAAAACTTGCTTGCTGCTGCTGTTGGTTCTTTATTGTGTTTCTTGTCATGTTTGTTTGTTCTTGTCGTCTTCAGTTACGACGACGAATCAGGCGGTTACGGCGCTGAAACTGTTGGCGGCTGAGAACAAGGACAAGTTTCGTCGATCTCGTCATCAGCTGACGTCCACATTTCCTGACATGCTGACTGGGTTTCAAGCTCCTGGAGCTCGTCGGGCTGGAACATGGACCTGCCGTCATCAGTAAGCTCTCCCGCCCCCCCCCCCCCCCCCCCCCCCGCCCCTATCCCCCTTTTCCGCGATTCCGCCGTTCATCTCAAAGTTTTAGCCACTTGTCCCTGCAGTGCTGTCGGCAAATGGCCGAGAACCAAAGCCGTGATTGAAGGGCACATAACGCAGTGGCCCTGCGGACTACCTTCTGGAAGCCGCGATCCGAATCGAAGAGCTCCAAAACATTATCGGCAGCACTGGTCAGGCGGAGCGAAGTTCGACGCCGGTCGACGCCGACGATGACTACGAGAGGCTGCAGGGCGCGAATTGCGCGCTCGGTCACTGCCAGGTTTCGGATGGATCCGCCGAGCTCGCCGGAAGGTCCACTCGAAAGAGGAAGGACCAGATCGATGAGGACGACGACGATAACAATATCGACTGTGAAAACGATAATGCGCAGGAGAATGAAGACCAAGACCCCTCCTCGCAGAAGAAGGCGAGGGTCGTTTGGTCTGTCGAGCTGCACCGCAAATTCGTGGCTGCCGTTAATCAGCTGGGAATAGATAGTGAGCTTTTTTTTTTTTTATGTGTTTGTTTCGGCGTTACGCACGCGTTCCTTTCGATCGATTTATTGAATAACGTTTATAAAATGCTTGTTTTATGCTTTTGCAGAGGCTGTGCCTAAGAAAATACTGGATCTTATGAATGTCGAGAAACTTACGAGGGAAAATGTTGCGAGTCATTTACAGGCATGTTTTTCATTTCGCACGCCGGTTCTTTTTCTCACTCATCATTTCTTTTTCGAACTGCTTGGCAAAAAGTTTCTCAAAATGGTTTTCGTGTAAAAATTTTGAGTGATCGTCATTGCGATCAATCTGCGGTTTTGAACTACAGCTGCGTACGTTTGGAGCTGTGCTTCCATCATTCCGATCTCCGTATTCATCATTCAAAACTATGCATCAGAGTCTTCCTACAAGTTGAAAAGTGGCTAGAGTCGTGAAATTACAAAAAACAAAAAAAAGAATCTGCTTTTGCAAAAAATGAAATAAAAGTTCATAGATCTGTGAGAAGGTCTAGATTTAAAGCAAAAATCTTTTAATAAAGGCTTCGACCAAGGATTCAAGGTTGTGCGCACCATGCCGTACCGTGCAGATAAGATATCGGCACGATGCGACTCTCCTACCCATGGCACGGCTTGAAATCCTATTTTCTTTGATATGAGCAAGTAGTTATCTCAATGAAGTGCAAAGATTTTGATAAAAGATATATAATAAGCAATTTGAACACATTGATACCAAAGAAAATAAATATTTCATGCCGTAATATGTCGGCACGCATGTATTTTTCTAACCGGCACACATTGGCACGACACGACACGACACGCACCGTGTCGTACTGTGCCAGCAAGTTCTCGGCAGGATCCTATGCCACCGCACTTAAAATCCTTGCTCTAACTAGTTGCTTTCATTGCTATGCAGAAGTACAGGTTATACCTAAAAAGACTAAGTGCCGTAGCAAGTCAACAAGCTAGCATGGCAGCCGCCTTCGGAGTTAGAGACCCATCCTATCTACATATGGGGGCATTGGATGGCTTTAGCAACTACCAGTCGTTGGCACCGGCTTCTGCTCACCTCCCGGCCCTTACATCCTTCCAACCTAGTGGCCTTCTAAACAGAACAAATCCGGCCCGATTAGGACTTCCGGGACTTTCTCCTGCTGGAATTGTCCCAGTTGGGTGCATTCAGAATAACGCCATCAGCAATCCTATCGACAATCTTGGTAATCTTAGTAAATTTCAATGCATAACAGAAAACCAACATGGGAATTTGCTACAGGGAGTGCCCTCGACACTGGAACTTGACCAATTGCAACAAAGCAAGAGGGTCCAAGAAGCAAATAATGGCTTTCCTAATGGTTTTTCTGGAAATGGACTCGCCAGTGCTAGTTGCAGCACACCCTTCATCAACACAACAAACAATCCTTTGTTGTCGCAATCGCAGACGCAGCTATTCCAATCCAGAGGATTAGGAAGCCATTCTTCAATGGGGTTTCCTCTGATAAATTCCGAATCTTCTCAGGGGACTCTCAGAGTTGCTTCTTCTAACTTGTCTTTCAACCACGATAATTTATCAAACATTGGAAACAATTTCTCTACGGTCTCACATATAGAGAATAACCCAATAAGCATATCGGCATCCAGTTTGCTTGGAGGTTCGCCTTACGATTCTATGGCAGGAAGAAATTTGCAAAATGACTCCAGCTTTCTTGGCGGAAACATGATACATAGTCATGTGACAATTGACGAAAAGCCGAAAATTTTGAACTTCGGAGCAGCAGGCAGCTTCAAACAGAAAACGGAGGAGCTGAAACAAGGGCTTAAGAATGAAGCAAATCAAGTATTCAGTGCTTTTGCTGGTGCATCACAACCGACGAGTCATATAATTGATCCTAATCCAATTAACAGATTGGAAAAATCGAACATTAACGGAAATACAGATATGGGTTTGTTTGGCCAGGCAAGCATTAGTGCTCCAGTTCTTCCGCCAAGGTATAGGATTGATAATAAGCCAACTACAGATGGTCAGCTAAATTTCAAGGATGAGTTCCTTTTGGGTAGCTCAAGGCTGCAGGGTGGATTCACTTCTAATGGTTGCAACTTTGACGATTTGGTTAGCTCCATGATCAAGCCGGTAATGTTCTAATACATCCTTTTCTTTATTGCTCCTGGTGTTTCTTGTTCCTTTTCTGCATTTATAGTTGGCGTTCGTTGCTACTCATGGTGAATCTGACCTGTTACTTTGAATATGTTATTTTGAGAATAAACAACTGAATTTAAAATCTTGAAGATAGGAAATTTGGAAGTACCCTAGGATTACTGAGTAGATGGTATACAATTTCAAATTAAATTGGGTGAAATTTTCGGAATGGGTAATGACCAAAAAAAGGGACCAACAGAATTAAAAACCAGGTCGATGCCATCTGAAAATTATTTTGCATTTTCTTGGTGTCTCTCGTGTTTGAGCGAGCTCTTATATTTTTATCTAAATGGTCGTAAAGTGGCACTGTGAAACTTCTCAAAATTTGAATTACTACTGATACATGCAAAGTTGTAGCAAACACTGCATGTTGGCAAATCTAAACTGCAATAATACTTGTTCTTAACTTGCTAAACAATTCTTAACTAAGAAGCCTACATCAATCAATGGTGCAGTATAATAAATTATTTGCCCTTTAGATTGATTAATAGTTCTAGCTTACCCCGCTGTTTTGTTATTTCACCAATTGATGACGAAAATGGTAAACTTTCTGGTTGAGTGCGGGTTGCATCCTTCTATAGCTTTGGTGTCGTTAGGCTGTTCTGATGTACCCAGTTTATGATACAGTGTTAATTACTGTTCTTAGAGGTGATATCATTTTCTTATTATAACTAACTATGAGGCTTTGAAATTCAAGTTTACGATTATAATTGGTAATACCTATTGTCATCGTTTTACTATTGTCTAAGTAGTCAGATAGGATTAAATTTCATGCTGAGTTTGGGATCAGAGTGGTCGGCGACTTCAGCTGAACATAAGAAAGTCTGTAGAGTTCACATCATCCCAGTAGGTTTCCTCAGGCATTAAGATGTCCTTTTCGACATGCTTGTGGATTATGCTTGACTGCCACTTGTGCTTAAAAGGTCAGTTTCCTAAGGATAATGTTTTTGTGCAGGACTTTATGCTTAAAATCCTCTAATTTTTTGAGCAAAATTTTGCCAGTAGGATGACCTTCAACTTTATACTAAGGGCCCGTTTGGTTCACGGTTTGTAATATTCTAATAATTCTCTATATTTTCGATTAAACATATTCAAATCATTACCATTCAACTCAAGTTGGGTAGTTGTAAAAGGTGTTAGTGAAAGTTGTGGAATTATTGTAGATTCCTAAGGTAGGAATACTAGATTATCATGGGTTAGGAGTTATTCTCATTTTCATGCATGCCGAGAACCATTAATAGTCCATTAATAAGAATAGACTAGTTCTTAATAATCTCCTAATCCAAGTGGCTTGATAAGTTAGTAACAAACTTATCATTCCAAATATAAAATAAAATATTCAACATTTCCTGGATATTACAAACTTCGAATCAAATGGGCCCTGAGTGTGCACCACTATCACGAAGCTCACAAATGGCAAATGTCTTAATCTTTCGCAAATTATCTTTGATTTTTTGCAAATTCTCCTATGTTCATTGAGAACTTTTGGGCTTAAGATATCGAGATAAAGCCTATACATAGGATCCATAAACAGTTATAGTTGCTAGTCTTAGGAATGGAAGAAGTGCCTACTAAGGGCCTGTTTGGATACACAGTAAAATATCTCCACGGAATTTATAAACTGTGGTTTCGGTCTAGATAAAATAGAGAATCCTGCAACTCTAAAAAATTCCACGGGTTCAATTTTTAACCTGTTTGGATATGCATCGTACAATTTTACAGGATTTTTCTAAATTTTAAGATTAAAAGTTAAAATTTAAAATTTCAAAAAAAATTTAAAATTTAAAATTTGATATGTGAAATGTGAAATTTTGAATTTTGAATTTTAAATTTTAAATTTTCAAATTTGAAATTTACAAATTTTAAATTTTAAATTTTAAATCTATGTTGAAATTTAAAATTTAGAACTTAATGCATTTTTTTGAATAAGGGAGCTAAAGAATGGTGGAATTTTTTTCCTTTGGTTAGAGTGGATTATACTTTTACTCCATTTTTTGGAGCATAGTTTAACTATACTTCAAAAATTACGTTACTTTTTTTCCTCCCAAACGCTTCATAGGATATTTTTTCTACCGCCGTAGCTTAGTTTAACTATGCTACGTTTTCAGGAGTATCCAAACGGGGCCTAAATATGTACATGTCATTGATAACATGTATTGAATTTAACACTAGCAGAAGGTAATTGATGTAGGACAAATTAGGAAAACCTTAATCTATCTTGCAAGTGATGAGCCCAAAATTAATTTAAAACCAAATTTAGAATTTTTTTTGTAAATTTTAGATTAATTTTCAGAGTTTTTTAAATTTATAAAAAAATATTAATGAATTTTAAATCAATTTTCGGAATTAGGAAAAGGAAAAATCAAAAAAAGTAAAACGGCTCTAGCAAGAGGTTCCAACAATTTTTTGTTTATTTTGTAATTTTTTTAAAAAAGAAAATTAAGAGAAAAGAATTTAGAAGAATTAAGATAGAATAGAGAAGATAGAACAAATAAGATCAGGAAGGAAGGAGAAGATAGAAACTTTAAGGATGAAGAATTTTACTGGGCCACACGACTAGGAAAGAGAGGGGAAGAAGAAGGAAATATCATGACCGCAGTCAAACACAAAATCCGAATTTTATTTCATCATAATATGTCTCTAAAATTACAAGGTATAGGCTATATTTATAACCTTCGAAACATAATCTTAACCTAATTCAAATCTCACGCTTTTAGGGATCTTTCCTAATTCAAAATATTTAAAAAATATAAACCATATCCCTAATTTTTAGAAATTTATTCCAAATGATAAATCTTAAAAAAATCTTTAAAACCGACTAAAACAAATTAACAAACAAAATAATTTCGAAAATTAGAAAAAAAATTAAAACCTAAACGACTCAATCAACCCTAATAAAAAAATTAACTCAAATAAATAAAACATGACTTGACTGAAACTCTCTTTGAATCTGGTTCTGCAACAGTAATGATGGAAGAGTTGTATTAATCCTATATATAAAAATGGGGTAGTGTCGAGGTTTGTTCTGAAGTCCTGACTTGTTTGCATTGGTTATAGATGAATTTCCATGGGATTCTTTGATGAATGTTAGTTGCTGGAGACGACATTCTATTTAATGAAATTAGGGTATGGTTGATTGACAACTAGAAGTAAGAAGAGGAAATTTAGCATAAAAATGGTTCCGAATAAGGAGTGTTTGAACCGAAGTCTATAGAGTGCAATTTGTAAGTTGCATCAAGATGGAGAAAATATTTTCTAGGCCAATGTGAAGTAACTAGAATGGAGTGTTTTTGTTTTGTTAGATGTGTAGTTTAACAAGAAGGTGAAATTGATGAGGGACATTGCCTGTAAAATTACAGTAAGATGGTTATTCTTACAATAAACTGGAACTTGGGGACAGCTATTTGACGAAGCATCATGCATTGTGGATTAGACACCACATAGTGCATTTATAGGGAGTGCTTTTATTCATGTAGAGGGTGATTTGAGGGGAGAGAACTGATTGCAGTAATGATAGGACTTGGTTTGACAAAGAATCTAAAAAGAGTTGAATGAAGCAGTACGATAGATATATTGTAGAAGCCGAGTAGATGGGACTTTGCTTTTAGAAGGCGTAGTAAAGGAGGTAATATCGACCACAATAAACTCGTCCTTTTATAGTTTTTGTTGCTTACTATCAGAACTCCGACGACTACTGCAACAACATTAATTTCTGAAGATTCATGTGGAAGTTGTGGATAAATCAAGTGAGGTCCACTTTTGAGCCTATTTTGATTTGTGCTCTCTCTACTATCTTTACAGACGTCCAAAGCAATTTCGTCCGCATTTTAGAGCAGGTGGTTCTCCCAATCAAGAATTCCTAAATTGGGGTTAGTCGGACTAACTTTACAAGAATAATATCCACTATCGATTCCAAATAGGGGTCCAAAGTGCTAAATAGTGTCTTGATATGGTCTATGTGACATATTTTTAAGAATAGCAACCTATTTTGAGGAGTTTTAAAGTTAAAATCTTTGTATATCAGCAAGAATTAAATAGGAAACTATCTACTTAGCTCAAAGGGAATATGTTCATGCGGATTTTACTGAATGATAATTTGCTTTGAGGCTGAGGGACTTCTTCGCCTTTCTCAAATTATTTGTAAATCTTTCTTCATTTTCCTTATTTTCCTTTTGCCCATATTCTAATAGAATTCAATGTTCTGCACAGAATTTGCTGTTTAAGCAAACTTTCAATATGACTGCCTGCTGAAATCTAATTCTGCTGTAACCATCCTGCAACCTAAACCTAATTCGCACTATGTAAATACGAGATATCTAAACAATCGGTAATGGAACAAATATTCTGTGTTGCAATCATCTGCGCATCATACGGAGGTTGTTCAAATTCAAAATCTTCTCATTGCTTCAACTTTGTCAGTCTTTTTTTTGCGTTCTGAGACAAATCTTTGGAAAGTACTCTAGTTATAAAACTATCTTTTGGCCAGTTTATACATTGCCTATTGTTATATGTTATAGCATACGAAAGGTGTTCAAATTCATCATGCGTCTTAAACTCGCTATTTTGTGCCACTCAGGAGAGGGACGACCTTATGTTCGTGGATGGCGACATCGGATGCGACTTTTATCCTCTAGGCGCTTGCATTTGAAGGCTCCTATATATTGGTTTATTTGGGTGCTTGTTTAGGTAGAGAGTTTGTATCATTATGTAACGTCGGGCTCAGCCGTTAGTTACTGTCTCTGTTCATCTTTCTCCTTTCTTCGGAGTGAACTAATCTGAGTGTTTGTACAGAGTAGATAGATGGTTGAGAGCTACTAACTCGAGTCGTATCGTAGATCGTCGTCTCTTTGTTTGATTTTTCACTCTGTTATAAAGCGCGAGAGGTGGATCCGAAGTAATAATTTGACACTTTTAAGTAGTGATAGTGATGATTTTGTTCTTTGGTGTGTTCCCCGGTTTGTTTTCTTTGATGAATTTAAAAGAAAATGTTCCTAATACTTATGAGAGATTGTTTGAACATGTAACAACACTTAAATGTTGTCTTCTTTTTTTTTTTGTTTTAATGGTGGTTACAATGTATATATAACCTCTAACTTTAACCAGTTTTGAGATTAGCCCTTGAACTTTTTATGATTTGATTTACACATCTTCTACTTACTAACTGTTTGATTTAGCCCCTTGTTAGCAATTTTAGTGATCCTGTTAGAATCAAAATAAACGCCCACGAGAGATGCATGTGATCAAGAGTTGCTTTAGTGAAAAGGAAGGTCAGATGCATCTTTCGTAGGCATTTGATTTAAACATAATTCTCAAAATTGTTACTGAAACAAGCTAAATTGACTGGCTAGTAAGTGGAGGGAGTGTAAATCAAACAAAAGAATAATATAAGGGGGTCCCTGGGGTGTGTATACATTTTAACCTTATTCATATTAATAATGTAATGTGACCACTAGGTAGCCAACAATAATTTGTACCATTATGATGGCTCACTTTTTAGGGGGTTTATTCATTCTAGAACTACTCTAGTTTTTTTATTTTTTTTGGGTCTAATCATTATCGAAAATATTATATCCAAACCAAAATGCCATTTACTTTATATATAGAACTATTCTAAATCCTTAGGATGTCACATTCTCTTCCACTTTAAGCTTTAATGTTCTTGTAAAGCTCAATGACACTTACGCGCACAAGGGGATATGAGATTCATCTCGCTAGTCTTAGCCGATTTTGTGGAGAATCGTGCTCTATCTACAACAATCGTCAGTCGAGAAGCCGGACTCTGCCTGCTGATGACGCTAGCTTAGGAAAGACTCATTTCAAACCTTCGGCGAGTGATTGATACTGATCTCTAATCATCGTCGGAGAAATAAATCCTTGAGTGTCGAAACCATAGTCTCAAAGAATGAGCAGTTAAAATTTGAAAAAAAGAAAAGAAAAAGAATGAGCAGTTAAAATGAGCAGTTAAAATTTGAGTGTCGAAACCATAGTCTCAAAGAATGAGCAGTTAAAATTTGAAAAAAAAAAAGAAAAAGAATGAAAAGTCATCTTCACTAATTGGTAGGGGTAGCAATCCAGCTCGCTGTTCGCGAGCCAGTTCGTGTTCGGCTCGAAATGAGCTCGAGATCGAATCACTCGTTTAGTAAACGAGCCGAACACCAGCTGAATTTTTCAGCTCGTTTAATAAACGAGCCCGACCCCAGCTCGCTCGAGTTCGGCTTGTTTACAACCCTACTAATTGGGCTCTAATTATATTAATGTAATGCATTGTTTTTTCGAATTTTCTCTTACCAAAATTAACTCATTTTGTTTCTGAATTCTTATTTTATCTTCTCTACTAAATTTATTTTTATACATTTCTATAATTTTTCACTTGTGGGTGTTGAAATAAAAAAAAAGCACCGACCTCTAGCAAAAAGCTTCAGTCCAAATTTGAGAAAAGGTACTTGAATATAAATATTAAGAGCACCAATTTTTGGCTAAAAATATCGATCTTTGGCAAAAACATCTTTAAGCCTTGACGTGAGAAAAAAATATTGAATATAAAATATTAAGGTATCAATCTTTGGTTGTTTAAATTTTTAGAAAATAATAATTGATTCACAATAAAGAAAAAAAAAATTGTTATTACATGTGTTAGTCAAAAAGCATGAACGAATTAAGAGGTGATTATTGTGTCTACACATCAGCTTAGGGACTAGAATAGGACTAGAATCCATTTGATATGCTATGCATGCAACTTGAATCTCCTAAACCAGATAATCTGGGTCTAATTCAGATTAGATCAGTGGATTAACAGATTTATAATAATTTCTGTTTTCTCAATGTCGTCGTCAAGTTACAAACAGATCGAAATGGAACAAAATTTGAACAAGGAGTTCTCCGTTCAACCTTGTTGAGCTTTCTCTAAATTTGTTGTTCAATATAGTGTTAAGATTGGTCGATCATATGACTCACCAATTCAAGTTGCGCTAGTTTGAAAACGAGTTTTGTTGGGTTTCGATTTAGTTACCATAAATTTCAATTCAACTCGACTCGAATCAACCCAACTGAGCAAATCCAGTAGAAATTACAAGAGGCTGTGCATTATACAAGAAGTACTGCAAGATAAAGTCTCACAGTTAGACTGGTAAACAGACGGATTAGACAATCCGCGAATAGGTCATTTTATTCATGAATTATGCGGGTACGGATAAAATTTATTCATAAATTTTTAGATAGTCATCATTCTTATCCATATCTACTTGTGGGTCAACGGACCACTATACAGGTTACCCACAAGATGCTCCTTTTTTAATTTTTTTTTCTTTTTGTTCTTATACTTTTCAAACACAAATAACATATATACTATTTTTAAAATATCAAATATAATTTTATTGTTTAAAATATTATAACATACAACAGGTAATAAAGTCAAAAAACACTAAGAGAAATTAGTGTTATGGTTCTAGGAGCGGATAAAACAAAATTAGTATTCACTTTTTTTAAAAAAAATTATATATGCTAGGATCCACAAGTACTAAGATAATTCAAAATATTCATAATTTAACTATCCGCTTATTTTATTTATAATTTTTTGAATAAAAAAATTAATATTCATATTCATAATTTATAAATAATCTATGAATATTTATGAATAGAGATTGACAGGTCCAATGACAGTTTTTTAAAAAGCGCGCCCTATCGAATGGATCCTGCACAGTTGTTTCCCTAGCACTAAACTATAATTTCACATCAATCCAATTGTAGCCTAAGCATAGCTATCACCTACAAAAGAACCACCAATATTCTACATAACCCAAAAAAGAGTTCATGATCAACTCCTTTTAACTCCATTATTACTTTAATTATTCATGATTGTGTCCTCACCACCCCCTAAAATTCTTAGTAAAAGCTACAAAGGAACCTGTTCTTGGAACACCTGGTTGGCTATCAAATGCTAAGCTGTCACATCCCACGCACAATTCCCTTTTAAAGCCTCAGGCCCTAACTAGTTAGGGCAGCTATATATACTTTGCAAATATATAATACCCCAACTGCGGCGCTAAGCCCTTGATGTAGGGGTGGCGATGCAGCTCTTGTTTGACTCGAAATGAGCACGAAATTAATTTACTCATTTATTAAATAAGTTAAATTTTTTAGCTCAAAATCTTAATATGTTAAACACGAATTTCGGCCAGTTCACTCGTGTTTGGCTCAATATAGCTCGAATATAGAAATATAACTGTGGTGCTAAGCTCTTAGGCTGCGTTTGGTTGGAAGTATATCCCAGAACAAGGCGGGATATCCCTCGTTGTCCCCCCAAACGCAATGCAAAATGGAACAACCCGGTTGTTCCGGGCTTAACGGGTTGTTCCGGGAACAACCCGTTAAGATTGTTCTCCATGAAATGGAGAACAAGCCGGAACTTATTTTTTTTGTCTCTTTTTTTCTTTTTATGCCATTTTATTTTTTTTATACTTTATTTTAATTAATTTCAAATAAATTAAATAAATGCTCAAATTTAATAAATAATACATATATTAATATAAATATTATTTTTATGACAATATATTTATACTTAAATTTTATTATATTATATAAATTAATTAAATTTGATATATTTTTTATTTTATTAAGTTTTATCATTTATATATTAATATTTAATTATTTTATTTTATATTAAGTATTATATACATAAAATNCACTACAAACATTAGGCCCATTAATTTGGGTTGTAGACCTTCTGGTGGAGAAGCTCGGCCCCATAAGCCCAGCCTAATCCTCCATAAATGGGCCTTCCAGTTTGTCTCTAATGGGCCGTAGGTTCGTGGACTCCGAAACTGCACTCTACATGTTCTTGAACTGTGAATACGGTCCGGATCGTAACGCTCTTCAGCCCATATATCGGCCAGCTCCTAAGAATTTGAGTAACGCTCTACTTACAGATAAATTTTAGGAAAAACTTTAAATATCACTCTATAGGTTCACACTTTTTTACTTTACTATTCTATGGTTTAAAGTGTATTAATTTAGTACCCTGTGATTTTATTTTCTCTTTTTATTATCAATTTTATTATTTTTTTTTTCTTAAATCAGTGACAAAATTAAAATTAAAGGATACTAAAGTGAATATTCGATAAACATAGATGGTTATCTGAAGTTTTTTGTATATAATTTAACGAAATATTAACGAAAAAGCTTTTGAAAAGATAAAAACAAAACCACAGGGGGGCAAATTGATACGTTTTAAACCACAGGATACTAAAGTGAGAATGCATGAAACCACAGAGGGGGTTTTTGAAGTTTTCCCTTTATTGTATTATTTGGAAGAACTATGACTGTGAAGCGTCAAAGATGATGGCAATCACAAAAAGAAAATTTTATTATACATTAATTATTACAAGATAATTTGTCAAAGATGATGGCAATCACAAAAAGAAAATTTTATTATACATTAATTATTACAAGATAATTTATTTTGGTATCCAAATATGCTCTTCTTGTCATGTTATAGATATTTATATTTGTATGCACATAATTCTTAAAAGCAAAAATGTCAAGAAGGTACTTAAATTATGGACCATTTTAATTAATTTTCAATCTTTCGAAAAATATTTTTAATTTATTTGATTTGAATCTGTCAACGATATTTTGGTTTTAAAATTTCAATACGTTGTTTATCATTGCAAGTTTAGTTAGCATACTATATATAATTCTTGGAACTATAAATTTATTAAAGTAAGTAGTTAGCTAATTAAATTGCGGAGTCAAAATACTGTTGATCAATTCAAATTAAACAAATTGAAAAATTCGATAGTAAAATTTTGAAACATTAGGCAGCTAGTTCAAAATGATCCAAATTCAGATATATTATGTATATTTTTATATTTTTTAAAATTGACAAGACATCCGATATGATTGTGATCCAAAACAGGAAGAGAGAGAGAAAGATAGAGAGAGAGAGAAGTGATCCAAGTTGAGAAGTATTAGGTTGTTTACTGTGTATGTAAAAAGGTTTGCTCATACGATATGATTATTTATTTTTTAATGATAAATTGTAAGGTGTAGGGAAGAGCCACGTCGACTATGTTATGCAAAAGCAAATTATTAAAGAATTTATACCATGGAGAGATTTTACTTTTGGTTGGGGATAAAGATAAAATAAAGAATTTATTCCACCCTTAACCTCCAAATACAAACAAAAACAAAACAAGATAAGTGAAAACACTAAAGTATCGTTTTGGTTCAGGGATAAACAAAATTGGCTTATTTCCAGGGATATGGTATAAATTGAGGTATAAGCGGGGATTAGATCAATTTTGTATTGGATGAAAATGCCGTTATTTTTAGGATTAAAAAAAATAAACGTTTGGTTAGATGATAAGAATAAGAAGATATGAGTTTTTAATAAATAAAAAATAATCATATTATGCCATCTATTATACTAAATTTAATTTTAAATTTAAAACTTTAATTAAGATGTAAATTTAAATTAATAAATATAAAATATCAAATTTTAAATTTCAAATTAAAATATAAAATTAAATTAAATTAAATAAATTTAAATTAAAATAACTTTTAATTTGAAGATATAAATAAATTTGAAAATTTAAAATTTAATTTTTAGATTTTAAATAAGAATAGGTGGGAACAATTAATAAAAATAATTTATTATAATAAATTTATAGATTTTTAAAAATTCTACGTTAAACTTAAATTATAATAAAAAAGAATTCATTATAATACTTAAAATATGTATTATAATTATTATTATACATATTAAATATAAATAATATATTAGCTATAACTAATAATATTTATAATAAAAATAAATGTATTATAATATATAATAATATTATATTATATACTTTAGTTTAATTTAATTATAATTTTAATTAAGTTGAAATTAAGGCATTGAATTAGCGCATTACCAAAATGGTGAAAACAAATTTTTCTATCCTGGGATAACCGGGAAAGCAAGGTTTGACCGGGATAAAATATTCCGGCCAATTTTCATGCCCGTTTCGGCGAATAGCCGGGATAACTTTCGTTATCCTCCCTATCCCCAACGAAACGGGGCCTTAATATCCCCACCAAGGTGGAAAAGCGGAATTAACCCAGCTTGTTCCACACCGTGAAAGAAGGAGAGAGAGAGAAGGAATTTATATTTATTATAAAATTAAATTTCGTAAGTTTAAAAAATTAAAAAATTATAATTTTTAAAATTAACAAAATTTAAAATTTAAAATTTAAATTGTTTAATTTTAAAATTTAAATTTGATATTTTATATTTTTTATTTAGAATTTGATTTTTGTTTTAATTAAAATTTTATCTTAAAATTTAAAGTTTAAAATTTAAAATTTTAATTTTTTAAAATTATAGTTTGAGATTTTAAAATTTTAATTTTAATTTTGATTTAAAATTTAAAAGTTTATATTTTAATTTTAAAATATAAATATAAAATATAAAAATTTAAATTCTAATATAAAGAAAAGAATAATATTATTATTTTTTATTTATAACTATCCACTTTAATTCTTATTCCATCTTACCTAACCAAAAGCTATTTTTCTTATTTCTAGGAATAACCCAATTTTCATCTAAACGCAAAATTGATCTAATTCTCGCTTATACCTCAATTTATACCTATTTCCGAAATATCCACTTTTTACTTATCCTCCAATCAAACGGTACCTTAATATTTAATTTACTCACCTTGAGACATATATATTTGAATATCGGAATAATTTATTCGGCAATAAATTAGTCAGTTTGAGATTTTTTTTATTATGATAACTATAAGTGGTTTGAATTTTGCTCCTTAAAAAAATCTCGATCGATATTTATGGATGATTTGACAGGATGAAATATTTTATCTATGAATAATTTATCTAAGATAAAATGTATCAAATTTATCTAAATTATAGAGTATTTTGTGTTGGCTATCCAATCTTTCATAAATTTTTATTTTATTACTCAGTCTTTCAATTTGTCTGATTCGAGTTGATCAACGACACTTTGACTTCAAAAATATAAGTGCGTTGTCGATCTTTCCAAATTTAGTTAGTATACTTCATATAATTTTCGAAACTACAAATTCATTAAAGTGAGTAATTAAGTTAAATTTTGAAGTCAATGTATCACTGACCGATTCAAAATAATCAAATTGAAAGATTGAATTAGAAAATTCAAAATTTTGAAAAGTTAGATAGTTGACTTAAAATGATTCATAGTTGAGTACATTTTTTAACTTTATCTAATTTAAAAAATTATTAAAGACCAAACATTATATGCCATATTAGACATTCAATCACGCTACGTACTCACGAGATGTCCTTGCATTCAAGGGATGACATAGATGTGACTATTTATTGCAGGATGACAAAATAAAAAAAAAGCCCCAAAAAGGGGAGCAAATTAAAATTAATTGCCATTTAACAACAGTGAGGATTAAATTTACCTTTATTGTAAAATGTTATAAGTAAGCAGAAATGTCACTAAAAAATGTTTATTAAAGCCTAAAATCAACAACCAACACAAACAATAGGGCCTAAAATATAACTCATCTCTAGCTAGATAATATTCTTTTATATGGAGGATCAGTAATATCGTTAAATATAATTTAGAGTATTTTTAAATATCTATGTAAAAAAATCAAACTCGTCAACTTTTAGAAATCATTTACCTAGTTGATGAAAGGCCTCAGATCAATTAATGATTTTTTGATGGCCTATACGAGAGAACCCTTTAATCGACTCCTTTAACAATCCTAAGCGGGTACCATGCTATCTTTCCCTTTAAAAAAAAAAATGTACAATCCAAACTAACTAAATTTTTTATAGTTTTTTTTGGCAACTTAATTACATCATGTTCAGCAACTCGAATCTTGAATAGATCATTCTAATATTTATATTCTCATAAAATTATTCAAGTTTAACCATTCGTTTTGCAGCTGCTCTTATTTTTCATCAAATTTGATGGTTCGATTAGCAATTCTAATTCTATAATTAAGAACAACTTGATAAGACGAAGACCTTCACCTTCCTAACCTCAAATGAGATTATATTTTTCGAAGTTTATTTTGCATATCAATTTTTGTGTTTTTGGCTTAGATTTAAATGGTTAATTAATGGCACCTAAGTATCATCCAAAATATCGGTTTAATAGAACACCATTACTTAGAAAATATTTAACAGCAAATAGATACAGCACTATATATACACCATGGACTACATATAGATGGTCGACGTACATACGCAGCATCATTAATGGACGGTAAAAATGGTTTCACGTGCATGCGTGAGCATTAAGCATATCTATAGACGTAAGTATTATAATAAATTATATGATTAAAGGATTTTTTGGATTTTTTTGATTTTTGATTTTTTTTAATTTATATATATAAAAATATAGTAATGCGTACTAACATATATATATATATGAGTAAAAATATATGTAAACCCCCTTAACTAAAAGCATTTTTTTTAAAAAAAAAAAAGAGCCCTCTAAACTTTAATTAGTAACAAAAAACAAAAAAATTTTTTTAAAATTTTTATTCTTATGTAAAATAATAACATTTATGATGGATTTATAAGTTTATAAGTTTTAATATTGTGGCTACTTTTCTAAGCAGTATGTATGATTGATATGATGGAGTTTATGAATATAATAAATTTAAGAAAAAAATATAAGACATTGCGGTTAAATTTACTAAAAAGAGTTAATTTTCGGAGAGTAGATGTATAAACCCAAATGAGAGGGTTCATAATAATTTATAAAATATTTAAGAATATATGATTATATCAATTTTATATATAAAATCTTTTAATATATATTAGTTATTTCAAAAATTAGCTCCTAAGATTAGATACTAACAATAACCAAATTAATCAACTCTTAATTACACTTTTATCTAAGTATTCACAGCATTGATCGCGAGGGTTGTCAATAGGTTTTCTTCAATGTGCATGCATGTGATCAAAGGATACAAACTAGGCTAGACCTAGATCCTATATGCATGGTGGCTAAAGGTGAAAATGAAGAGAAAGAGAGAGGGAGAGAGAGAGAGGGATCTAACCACTACAACAAAAACGGTCTATAGCGACACTTTTAAATATAGGTACATGTCAAAAAAGTGCTGCTAGTTAAAATTACCGACATTTTTAAAAAGTGTTGCTATATGTGGGGTCGCTAGGTATATAGTGACAGTTAAAGAGTGTCGCTATAATCTAAAAGAATGCTGCTAATTTACCAACACTTATTTAAGCATTTAGCAACCGCCGAAACTCTATCTCGTCAGCTGTGGTGGCGGAGGAGAACAACAGGAAAGGCTCTTCGTCTAGAATTTCAGTGGATTGAGTAAAGAAAGAAGAAAATATGGTAATTGATTTTCCTTTTTTTTTTTTCTTTTATGTTTGTAATCGGACCAAATAGACTGGGTGTGGTGGGTTGAGTAGAATAATCTTTTATTTTTGGTTGGATTGAGCTTTATATTTAGCCATTAGTAGATTTTTTTTTAAGTTTTAGTATAAATGGGACACTTACTCAAAAGTGTCCCAAACATGTGTCCCTATAATCTAATTCTGTTGTAGTGAACATACGTGAAATACACACTAACAAACTGATTAATAATTAAAAGCTGATCAATCTCACCTCCTTTGTTCACATTATTTGCAATGTATTTAGGATCTCTGATGTTCACCATTCATATCTCGATTTATCATTCTTTTTAATTTGTGAAGCGGTGGATGACTGATGCTGAGCCCTCATTGTAAGTAAAATAAGTGATCAATAATTAAAATCAAGCCTTTGCATTTTTTTTAAAAAAAAGATTGTTGGTACGTATATGATAGAGAGTGATCTGGTTTACGTGAAAAACATACTAACAAACTAATTAAAAATTGAAAGCTCAATGTCAGCCGGTGATAACTTTATTTGTACAGTGATCATGATCTCTTCTACCATTCGTATATTATTCTCTTCTATATAAAAAGTGATGAACGACTAAGATTGAATCTTTAAGTACCGTAAACAAAAGTGATTTGTAACATCTTTCTCCTAATTAAGCCTGGCTACATGTATAGAGAGAGAGAGAGATCTAACTTATGTGAAATACGCACAAACAAATCGATTAAAAATTAAAAGCTCAATCTCACCTCCTTTGATCACTTTATTTTTAGCATCTTTAGGATCTCTAGCGTCCACCATTCATATCTTGATTTATCATCTGCTTACTTTAAAAAGCGATGGATGGCTAAGGTTGAGCCCTCAATATAAATAAAATAAGTGATCAATAATTAAAATTGAACGTTCTTTTTCCTAAATTTTTAGTATATATATATATGATAGCTAGAGAGATCCAACTTACATAAAAAAAAAAACTAATTAAAGATTACAATTAAAGCTCACTCTCAGTCCGTGATAACTTTATTTGTATAGTGATTTACGATTTCTTCCACCGTTTATATACTTAATATATTATTATTTTGTATTTAAAAAGTGATGAACAACTAAGATTGAACCTTTAAGTACTGTAAACAAATTAAGTGATTTGTAACATCTCTCTCCTAATTAAGCTAGCTACTGTCGGATCGTTGGCGCTAACCATTAATCCCAAAAGCTCGAACTGTTAGAAATACGCAACTAATTCATTTAAAGCGTATAGATACAGCGCCCATGGGTCTCGATTGTGACTTGGCCCAACTAGCCTCATGCCACTTCGAACATGACTCGGTCCAACCCAACCTCACGCCATTTCGAACATGACTCAACCCATACATAGCCTCTCGCCACAGGGCAGGATGCTGGCCCATTTAAGCCAACAATTCTTTCTCCAGCACCTGCACACATTTGCAGCATGCGGGAATCGAACATGACCACTGTCTCTAATACCACTTGTCGGATCGTTGGCGCTAACCATTAATCCCAAAAACTCGAGCTGTTAGAAATACGCAACTAATTCACTTAAAGCGTATAGATACAGCGCCCACTCGGCCCAACCAGCCTCATGCCACTTCGAACATGACTCAGCCCAACCCAGTCTCACGCCATTTCGAATATGACTCGACCCACACATGGCCTCTTGCCACTGGGCAGGATGCTGGCCCATTTAAGCCAACAGCTACATGTATGTAGAGAGAGAGAGAGAGAGAGAGAGAGGTTTTGGCATGGTAGCTGAGAGAGGGCCAAAGGAGAGAGGGAGGTTGGGTGGACTACTGCACTTTAGTGCTGGGAAAGAGGGGAGCAGGAAGACAATGCCCATTCTCCGGATGCACGGATGCCAACCAACAAACCAACAGTCTGCACTCTCCCCCAAAGAGCCCTAGCTAGAGAGGGTTGTGTAATAATTAATAATAAATATTAATTTCTCAATACTCACTCTCTTTAGTGGCTACTAAAGGGGCCACCTTTTCCCTTGCTTTTCAACCTGTTCCAATTCCCACCCCTTTGATGCCCCCCAATTACTCACCACCCAAAGACCCTTTAATTCCTCTTTAATTTCCATCAATTATATATCTTCCCTCCTTGGAGATAGTTTAATGAACTGCTCCATCTTAAGTACCTCTGTCTCCTCCACTCTTTTGGACCATTAAAAGATTATGTGTTTTTAGAAAAGTAATTAGCAGTATATGACATAATCGTTATTTTTCAGAAGCTTAAACTGATAGAAAACAACATTTTCATATTTAACATTGATCTCTTTCACGTCTAAGCTTGATTTTTTTTTATTGGCATATGATGTGGACTTGAATTAAATGAAAAGAAATCAATTATGCTAGGAGCCTGATGTGACTCAAATTCAGAACTTTCTGCTCTGATAACATGTTAAAATATGGGAAACAATTATTTTCTTCAAAAGTTTAAATTGATCGAGAATGGTGTTTTCATATTTTTGTATTTAACACTTCTCTTGACGAGCTCGAGAATTTCTGACACGCCTATGATGTGGTATTGAATTAAATAGGTGCATGGTGCGTGCATGTGTGCAACAGGTGCATGCAATAATAACTTCTACTATAGGAGCAGTTGGGGAACATTCAAAAGGAGTTTTGAGAACAAAGAGGTGAAGTTTAGCCCAACTTATAGAGTGTGGTGGGCTCCTTAATTATGTGACCACCTGTTGTTGTCTAGGAAGAAGTAACTCCTGTGTGGAACCATCTCCTCTTGCTTTGTGTATTCCATTGAAGAGGGTTATATTATATATATGTCTCTTCTCATCTATTCCCTTTGGTTGTTGTGGTGGATACTTAACTTCCCAAAAGAAGAGAAGACATGGCAGGTTGCTGTTTCCAATAGGTCTAGTTCCCATTGTCCTTTCATACTATATAAATATAATAAAATAATAATATATGAAGGTTTCCAATGTGTTGTTGGAATTAAGTTGGAATTAGTAGGGTTTTCACACCACCAACATTGGTTTACAGGGTTTGCACTATAGTCTTATTTTTGATGATGGAGTATTAATTCAAATCGATGATCTGTATGGTTTGTATTGTTAAATATGATTTAAAATATTTAAAGTAGTTAGAAATCAAATATACAACCCATTGAATTCTGAATTGAAAAAACCTATCATGCATATATTATATATCTTTTAAGGTTGTAAGAAAATTAATTGCTTATGTGGGCCATTAGAAATTTATTAATTTTGGGACAATTCGAACCTGACACACATATATATATAAAACTGAGTTGGAATACTTTTAAATGCACCAAAATCTTTATGCTTATAATTTTTTAGCCATTAGATCTATTTTGACCAGTAGGTCAAAAGTCAATAATGGTGATTACTTATGGGAGACCAATATTGTGCATAACAAGCACCATTAGGGTTAATCCAATGGTCAAAAAAAAGGTATAGTACCAATACCTTAGTGCTTTTAAAAGAACTCCCAACCAACTCCAAAACAGTGTGAGTGATCGATATGAATGTTCTATCATACAAAAAATTGGACAATTTCAAAAGTGCTACTCAAAATTTATAAAATATCTTTGATAGCTCTTTAAAATTGTCAATGTCATGTTTGTTACTATAAATTAATGAATTATATCAAAACACTCTCCGTACGTTGACTAAGAGTTTTGGACTAATCTACCTCTAGTAATATCTAATTGTAAATAGGTGCGATATTATGTGGGGCTAATAAATATATTGTTTATCCGAAAATGACTCAACTTTTGTTTATAATTTATATTAGTTTATGATATCTTTTGTTTGGCTATTCAATTTTAAAAAAAATTCTATATCATATGGGTCTCATGTTTATATATCTTAGTTACTAAAGGAATATTATACTTTGTCTAAATTAGTATAATTTTTTTGTTTACTATTTGTGTAGTTTAATTAGTTTCTTTTAAGTAATTAGTTTCAATTTAGTATGTACGTACACTCAACTGTATTTTTATTTTTCAAGCAAAAGAGCATTGCCTTAATTAAAAAGGCATAGATAATGATGGGCAAAATGGAAATTTACTTAGTTTTTAGATGGATTGTTATAATTAATATGGGTACTTATAATAGTTTCTCTAAATTAGACAATTTAGATGGTTTCTACATACTTAACAACTAGAGGAAGGGCACATACAAAATTAGTTCTAAAAAGTTAAAAAAAATAGATATTATAGTATCACCCAAAGAATGTTATTAGTATACCATGTAAGATAGATCTATTGTGGTAATAATAAACCAAAAAAAAAAAATGCTAATGGAGCCCCTGCAGAGAATTAAGTATGGAAAATATGTATACATATGAATTAATTTGTCACCCTGTCTCTTAATGGGACAATAATTAATTGTTTTTTTTCCCAATTAATGGGCCCTATTTTCCACTAAGTTTCATGTTCGTACGTACAAAAGGGTGATTGGCCTATCTTAATCAATTCCTTTTAATCATATAAAGGTTTGGGGTAATATTCTCCTCTATGTATTAGTTGAAACTTGGGTCTCTTTGTCTCATAGCTAGAGTCGTAGCTACGGATGTCAATGGTTACGGATACTCAAAATTTTATTCAAACCTGAACCGGAACCCGAATTTGAAGGGAATGGATTTATCTGATGGTAAATGGATATAGTTTTGGATATGGACATAAAAAATGAAAATCCGACGGATTTGAATTCGGATATGAATTTTGTCTGTGCTTGACCCGAACCCAAATTATATATATATATATAAATGTTCGATGTTATATTTAACTTTAACTTTAAAAAAATAGATTTAATGTAATATGTTTTGAAAATATGGTAAGGAGAAATAATTGTTGTGGGTTCAGGTTTTTGAGTTCGGATTTGCATTTGGGTTTTGGATTTTGATCGGGTTCGGGTTTGGATATGAATTTTTAAAATCCGTCGGATTTGAATTCAAATTCATATTTGATAGTCGGGTTCAGATTTGGATTTTTGAAAACCCGCCCGCATCCTACCCATTGACATCCCTAGTCATAGGGCCTGTAGCAGCTACATATATTTATGTAATAAAAATATAAATTGGGCACAAGTATCTTTTGGGTCATAGCTCTTTTTCTTGTTTGTTAAGTATATGAATTTCATGGTAATTGACATATATTGATCTTCATAGAAGTAATTAAATAAATAATTGTTTCTGTTTTTTTAATTGCAATTAATATAAAACTTTCACCATGCACCAATGCATATAATATATATAGCTCCTTTAATTTGGCAAATCAGGAGAAAGTCAAACATGGGTCAAAAATAAACTAATTCATTAAATGGTTAATTAGGAATCCTTGGGTGGAGTACCCAAAACCCTAACAAGCCATGCACCTAACCAATTAACTTAGCTATATAGAGTCCGGTAATTGCTATGCTATCAATAGTACCAAACACTTGATACTATCAAGTTTTCTGCCGTTAGATTAACCCTTTTGATTATTTTAACCCGTTAGATTATACTATTCAACCAACTACCCACTCAACCCTAGGGGGTCCATATCATCCTAACCGCATATTTTTTAATCCAAGGGCTAAAAAACTAATAGCACCAATAACTTGGTGCTATATATATATATATATATATAAAACTAGGCTGGAATACTATTAATAGCACCAATGACTTGGTGGTATTAAGTTTTCTACCATTGGATTAAAAGATGTGTGGTTAGAATGATGTGGGCCCCCTAGGGTTGAGTGGGTGGTTAGTTGAATAGTATAATCGAACGGTTAAAAATAATAAAAGAGATAAATCTAACGGCAGAAAACTTGATAGTACCAAATGCCTCGTGCTATCAATAGTATTCCAGCCGGACTATATATATATATATATATATATATAACTTGATTAATTAATTAACTCAAGCAATATTTATATTTAATTATGTATCATGCATGAAGAGTAAAGAGAAAGCCACAAAATCTTCCTTCTGGTGGTCTGTGGTAACCAATTCTTTGCATATACAACACAAAATATATACAAAGCTGTCCTCTAATTAATAGAGCATCTTACTGTCCCTTTTCTCTCCTTCTCCATATCATGAGTTGAGTTTTTCATCTCATATATCTCATAGTACTACAAACCCTAACAAATTAAAGCCATAGCTAGAGCACCAATATTGAAGAAGCAATGGCCACCCAAATTAGAGAGGGTTATAGCTACCACAAGGTTTTCATCACAAAGACCACCACAATCCAACCAAGAAACCACCCTCCTCTACCCCATGAGGGCAAAATCATCCAACTCTCCAACCTAGACAGAAAGTGTCCTGTGCTCATGTACTTGGTGTTCTTTTACAGATCACCACCTCCACCCCACCAAAGCTTGTCACCCCCCTCATCCTCCCCCCTTTTCCCCTCCTTAAAAAGGGGCTTGGAAGAAGCTCTTTGTGCTTGGTACCCAGCTTCAGGGAGGCTGCTCCTCAACCCTGCCACTGGGAAGCTTGATCTCAGTTGCACCAACTCTGGTGCACTTTTGGCTGAAGCTGTCACCCAGGTGAAGATCTCAGAGCTTGGGGACCTCTCTCAGTACAATGACTTCTATGAGAAGCTGGTCTACAAGCCTCCCTCCTCTAGCAACTTCTTTGACATCCCACTTGTTGTTGCTCAGGTGATGATCATGCATTAGTCCCCCTCTCCTCTCAAATCATCATTTGTTTTGTTCATTATTTTGCTAGGAAAATATATACGGTTTCGGTACTCCTTATAATTACTGCTGATGTGCTGGCCTGTGCTAGCTAGTTGGTCCGCGCATGAAATATTAACGAGTCAGCCAACTCTCATAAGTAGCCCATGCATATACTTTTTTTTTTTTCTTATATATATATATATATATATATATATATACATATGAGTGATTATATACAAGATTTAATTATTTGTTGATTTTGCTTAATTAATTAATGCTTGCTTGCTGTTATTTGTGCTTTTGAAGGTTACTAAGATGGGATGTGGAGGGTATGCAGTTGGGGTGGGCACAAACCATTCTCTCTTTGATGGGTTGGCAAACTATGAGTTCTTGAGTGCATGGGCATCTAAAGTGGTGGGAAAGATGGAGCTCACTGAACCAGTCCATGAGAGAGGTAGGTTGTTACTAAGTCACAGTAAAATAACCACCCAACAAAGAGGTAGTAAGATGAGCACAAGAATCAGTGCCTTTGATCACCTTCACCAGCTTATAAAGCAAGCTGCAGCTTCTGTGGACTCCATTGATGTTGTTGGAAAAGCTGAAGTGGAGTGCAAGTTTGCAGAGATGGGCAGCAGCTCAGGCCAAAAGCACTTTTTCCTGAAGACCTTTTCTCTGAGCAGTGGCATGGTGGAGCTTCTTAAGTGCAAGGCTAGAGCTGGCCTGGGTGCCACTTCTTGTTCTTCTTTTGAGGTGGTTGCTGCACACCTGTGGAAGGTAAAAAAGTTTCATCCTCTCTCTCTCTCTCTCTCTCTCTCTCTCTCTCTCTCTCTCTCTCTCTCTCTCTCATGCACAGAATTATATAAATGCACATGGATGTGGCCTGTTAGTCCTTTTAATACCTAATATATATATGTATGTATACACATATATGTATATATGCATGGTTTGATGTAGTGTTTGCATTCAAATATTAATTTCCAAATAGCATAACAATAGAATTTAAACGTGCCGGTTATTGATGAACAGATACAGTAAAATGTAATGAAAAAGCATTTTAGTGTATATATATATATATAAACACTTGCACTCTAAATCTTATGAGCTCCTAAGCTCCAAAGTGTACCAAGTTTTGGCTTATAACTTCTGAAAAGATCTCATGATTTTGGTACTAGGATGTATGGCCTCATCGCAATGTTAATGTTCTTTTGATTTATAATAGTTATTCCGTATAAGAATAATAGCATTTCAATGAAAGATTTCGTCTTGCATACAAGCACAAAATCAAAAATTTATTAAACCATCATTTGAACATAAATTTATATATTATCTTTGATTAGAGCACTCACAATATCATATGACACAATACAATTGATTTGTCATATATTCTATGTGGCATAACTGTTATAAAAAAAATTTCTCTATTGGCAACACATATTGAAGGTTTTTTTTTCAACTGCATACATTTTCAAAGTCAATCATGTCGTTTACTACATATATTCCTATGAAGTACTTTATTTTGAGTTTTTTTTGTGTGTGGTGTGTGTGTGTGTTTGTGCGTATATTAGTCATTGGTTTGAATTTCTTTGATTTGTTTTAAGAGTTACTTCCATTTATTAGACTCAGCTGTACTCCTTGTTCGTGAACAGCTCGTGTCCAAATCAAAGGCTCGTTCAATCTGCTTGTTAAACGGGCAAAGCTAGCTTGAGCCTCAAGTCACTCATGTTCAACTTGATTATGCTAAAAGATAATAAATAAAAGGTAAAACAATATATGTATATAGATCAAGTCTTAACAGAGCCGATCGTCGATTTGGAAAACGGATCATTGAAAACAACTTGGTAGCATGGAGGCCTCTATGCTACCGATAGTATACCAGCCTAGCTATATATATATATATATATATCATTATTATAAATAAGAAGATCTTAATTTATTTTTCATGTTTAATAAACAAGTAATTTTAGATGCAATATACTATAATTCTAAATAATAAATATAGCTTAAACAATTTATATATGAAAAACCTTCATATATACAAGGAGTCCTAGTAATATACTATGTAATGTAAAGTTACAAATTAGTATTTCACTCATTCACATTCCGAACTTCCAAACAAATAGGTTTAGTGTGTCTTTTCCAGTTGTATATGTGAAACTTAGCCTCTCAATTTCTATTTCTACTTCCATTTCCATTTCCAATTAATGCTAAACAAATAATTTAGGGATAATTGCCTATATACTCTTCATACGTTTGAAAATATCCGATTTACCCTTACTTTTTTTTTTTCTTTCTAAAATACCCCTCATATGTTCCACTGTTATTGCAAAATACCCTCGCAGTTATCTCCTGTTAAGTTAACCTGAGTTAAACGTGAGTTAAATATCTACCACAGTTAAAAAAAATTAAAATGCCAATTTTATCCTTAACTTAAGGGCAAATAAGAAAGGTTTGTGACCGTAAAGGGGTATATTAGAAAAGACCAAAAATCAAAATACTTTTTATACCCCTGACTTTAAGGGCAAATAAAAAAGAAAGTGATGGTGGAAGGGTATATTTAAAAGGGCAAAATAGTAATTTTACAGAGATAACAGAGTTACTTAACAGATTTTAATTTTAGGGGTATATTAGAAATAGGTTGGAACGTAGGAGGGGTATTTTCAATATTAGCCTTCTAAGAGGGATAAATCGGAAAGTCGGAAACTTTTCAGGGGTATATAAACAATTGCCCCAATAATTTATTTGTTTCCAAGTAATGACACGATATATATAGATCGCACTAATCCGGTTATGATATAATTTCTACAGTCTAATCAAAAAATGATAAGTCATATAACTCATATGCTTTTTTCCCAACTCTTTTCAACCCAATTATAAGTTAATATCAAACAATCCTCAGGTAAGATTTAAACCTGCTTAAAATTCTATATATTTCAAAAAAAAAAAAATCTTTATGGTCAAGTTGAGAGTTGAGACTCGATTTAACTAATCGAACACTGGAGACAAACAACAAAATTTTAAGTGTTCCAATCTCTCCTTGCTTGAGTAAATGTTATTCCTATAAAAATTTTCTTTAATGATGTTTAGTTGTATCATGAATGAAAGTAAACAGAGAGAAAATAAGAAAAAAGAAAGGCAGGATATATAGAAAAGTGAAGAGAGAGGGCAAAGGGAAAAAGTGAATAGGCAGAAAGGATGAGGTGATCATAAAAAGTGAATAGCGAGAAAGGGATCAGGAATTAAAGAGAAAGCGAAGAAAAATAAAACAAGGAGATGTATAAGAGATAAAGTAAAGACAAAGAAAGTAAAGAGAGAGAAAAAAAGGAGAGAGAAAGTGAGCAGAGATAAATTGATGAGTAAAGAGAAAGTAAAGGAAGAGAAAGCAAGAAGAGAGAGATGAGAGAGAAAATAAAGAAAGGCAAATTAAGGAGAGACAAAATAAGGGGAGAGAAAACAAGAAGAGAGAAATGAAGGAGAAAGGGAGAGAAAGTGAGGAGAGAAAAGTGAGGAGAAATTAACTGTGAAGAGAAAAATAAAGGGAAAGTAAAAGAATGATATAGGACTAATGAAAATTTTCTTACTTTTTAATTTATTCTCTCTTTCACCTCCTTTAATCTAGTTTTCCCTAACTTAAAAAATTTACATTGTTGGAGGTTAGAGGGGAGGTGAAATTTTCACTTATAATAACAAACACCGTTAATAGGAGCTGAAAATTTACAGCAGTGACATGTTATCTCTTTTAATCCTGTAAATAAACATGCCCTAATAACTAGAAAATGATTAGATTTTGACATTTGAAGCTTCTAGACCAACAACAACATCATCTAGTCGACTGGACTTCTCATGTGATTAGCTTACCTCATGTCCTTGACCTAGGCTCAAGGTCGACCTACCTAGCTTGACAGTTTGACTAATGTCAATATAATTTGACTTTTTAGCATAATTGACTATTCAACACTTTTTGACTATTCACCATTATTGACTTTTTTCTACAAAATGATCATCAATGCAATGAAAACACTAAGCTTAAACATTAAATCCATGTTCAAATATTTTGCTATCATCAAAACAATAAATTGAAACTATTAGGGCCAATAATCGCCCCTATGATGTCAAAACAATGATAATATATTAAAAAAAGAATGTGATACGTACCTTAATAATTAAAAACAACAAGAAGATATTAAATAGATCCGAAGAAAATTTTAGTTAAACATTAGAACTTTGTATGGATCCGTTAGAAAATTTTAGTTAAACCATATGTTAAGTATTTAATCATGGTTAGTCAATGAGAGGTAACTTAACATTTTACTCTTCTTATATTATGTATTCTTCTTTCAATCAAAACCTAACAATGGAAACTCTTCTTCTTCTTCCTTTCCTCTTCCTTTTTCTCTCTCTTCTTCATGTTAGTTTTGAACTCATAACTAGAATTTCTCCATCTCCATTCATCCACGACGCATGTTGCTTCGTCCATATCAAACGTGTGTTGCTTTTCCATTTAATTTCCTCTATAATTTTTTTTCTTAAAAAAATTTAGGAGAAAAAAGTGAGAAAAGACGTTGCAACAATAGTGGAATGGATTGAATTTTAAAAAGGAAGAAGATGAGGAAGAAGATGACCATTGAGAATTTTTGAGGGGGGGGGAGGGGGAATTTATTTGTGATGACAAAATTGATATTTAACTTATTTGTTGTACTTAAAATATAATCAGTTCTCTAACGATAACAAACTAGAAGGACATATTTGAAAATATTAGAACTTTTGTAGGGACAACATATGAAAGTTAAATTTTGTAGGGATATATTTTCAATTAACTATGTTTGCAGGGGCCTGTATGCATTTAACCCTATATTATATGTTGTGATATATGACCGGTTGAGATAGGTGTGTCTATTTACTCTTTTTTACTATGTATGCTATAATATATAAATAGTTGATAATAAAATTGGATAGGGGTAAATGTTTCTCCAGTTTCTACTAAAAAAATAAAATCACTGAATTCAGATTTATCACCGGTTACGTGATGATATATAGCAACAGGAATCAAATATCCAATTCTTTTAATAATTGATTTTTCGAAGGGCTTGAATATATATTTGACAAGCCGTATTTTGATCTATTATGGGAAAGGAAACAAGAAGCCAATTGTTTTCCTGCTTTTGATCTGATTTTATTAGATGGTCTTTATTTCTTAAACAGCAAAATTTTCTTACCCTATTATATTTCAATCAACCCATTAGGTTAAGTTAGGATTATGCCTTGTTTTATTAGATTTTAGCTATTAATATAAATATATCTTTTGTTATATGTGTTAATGCAGTAGATGAGAGAGAATGGGTGTATTTTGGTGGCTAGATTTTTTGTAAGAAAGACATCTTTTGCACTTCATTTGGTCAATGGCCAAACCACATAAATTTTTCTGTATTTTATTTTTCTTTTTTTTTTTTCTCGATTCTCCTTTGATATTTTTGCATCAAAGGACTAGACCATTTCTGCTTTTATTTGAATCGACATTTCTTTCTATGATTTTAACTTGACAATCTTCCTTCATATGTCCTGTCTTGTCACATTCCCATAACTACAACATCTTGGAGTTCATCATTTTTTTTTTTTTTTGAGAAATAGGTAGCACACTACCCGCTTCGTTTATTTCATTTAGAAATAAACTTAGCTAAAAATGTGAATCAATTAGGATTCAAACTTGGGACCTCGGGTACCAACCACCAAGCCCTTTGCCACTTGCTCTAGAGACAGTCGGTGGAGCTTCATCATTATTATTACAAAAGCTTTCAGTTGCATGTGTCTTTACATGATTCTTGCCTTCCTTTGGTCACACATCGTAACTTTAATAAGTAAAGCTTCTTCATCATCCTCTTTGCTAGAGTTTGAACATTATGCCATTTGCTATGGTAATACTTTTTTATGCTAAGCAAATTTCCAAGTTACCACCAATGTAGGTTGTTTCATTTAACCTTGTAAAGATGATACAAATGAATTGTATTCTTTCAGAAGTTTTTAGATCATGTACCACCTGATCCTCACTTCACTAATATGATCATCTGGACCCAAAACTTGAGATTCCAGGACATTTGTTCTTTACATTTAGAAAGTACGTACTCCGGAATGCTCATACTCCTTTGAGTGAGTTTTGGCATTTCATTTTCAAGAAACTGTAATTGTTTGGTATTTCGACTTCTCTAATATGATCTAATTTATCGCAGTACATTGTCAATTTGAAGGCAAAAATTGCCCTACCGCTTCTAACAAGCCATCTTTTTCTTTCCATTTCGTTGCTTGGTATGCTGACTAGTATCTCGGTGTCATCTTCATTTACCGTTTCGATCCCATAACTCTTGACCTTATAGATATGTCTCCATGCACGACTTCCAAATTAATTAGGTAATTCGAACTTCTGAGTTTTTTTTCATCCTAGGGTAACTGAAGCTTATGTTAATTAGAATCCATCACCTATATGGACAACATGAAAACACCTATTGGCACCTCTCTCTTACATTTCAACCTCACTACAAGGGCCCTTACAGGGTTGAAATACCCTTTTCACATTATATATATGGTTAGGATTCATAGGGACTAGTACTCTTAGTCCATATCTGTCCTAATAACTTGTACATATATGGTGCATATTTATCTATGTAGTGTTAAGTGAATATAAATTTTCTCCAAGCATGTGAATTCAAGCATTTGGATGATTAGAAGAGCATGTAGAGCTATTCAACCAAGATACAGCAAACTAACACTAAGGGCATGTTACTTCATAGCAACCACTTGATAATAACAATATGATAGAATATTGATACCTAATTAATGAATCCTCAAAATCTCAAAAAACAAAGCCCACTCCTCTTTGGAGATTCATTCTCGCGAATCTTGTTTACTGTATTACAGGCTCTTACATAGTTTAATTACTGTCTCAAATCTACATCAATGTGAATTGTAGTTAATCTCATTTGCTAGCTAGCATAGCATATTTGTATGATGAGCTATGTATTGCGATTTTTCCTCATGTCAAGAATTGTGTGTGGACCCTACAAGTGAAGAATTTTTATATAGCACTCAAGAATATATATTTCTGTTTCCAAGTAAGATCATCAAGCTTTTAGTATGAACTTTTAACTGATCAATTTCTTTATAAAGCAAGACACGGCCGCAGCAAAAGGTACAGATTCAATAGCATATAATGTCTATCTGCTTGAGCAATGGAACTGCATCTGCCTCAACTTTTAGGAACATTAGGATGAAGTATATATTCTCATATATAGAAGAATATATTCTTCCTGTACTGGCCTAGTGAACAGCTCAAATCCCTTTTCCTTTTCCCTTTTCCCTTTTTTTTTTATATTTTTTGCTCAATCCCTAAGATGACACAAAAGCTACTTTCAGTGAATAGCTCAATTGATTGAGGAGTCTAAGATGCATGCAATTAAGAGAGGTTAAAAGGAGTATAATCCATCTCAACTCTCAGAACTCATATGCATACAAATTTGCTTCTATTTTGTTCATTACAAGCCCCTTGTAGTCATAATTCTTTAGAATAATGATCACTTACGAGGTCGTGATTTATCTTATTCTGAAGAAAATAACCGAAAGGCCGCATACTCAATGCTGTTTGTAAATATCTAATCGCACTCATCATCTGTCAATTGCTATAAAACTCTTAAATAAACAAAATAGATGTACTGAACCATCTACTATTCATAATTCGCAGGATAATCTTAAGTATATTAAACATTAATAATTATTTACTCTTTTTTTTTTTCCTCTGAGTTAAAAAGTGTTCTTCTCTCTTGTAACTAATGCAGGCAAGGACTAGAGCTCTTGGAATAGCAAAGAACAGAATAGTATGCCTCCAATTCACTGTGGACACAAGGTCCAGGATGGATCCACCCCTACCCAGAGGGTTCACAGGAAATGCTTTTGTTCTCTCCTCCATCTCATGCACTGCCGAAGAACTCGAACATCAGACTCTTTCAGCCATCGTGGAGAAGATCAAAGAGGCCAAGCGGTCGGTGAACGACGACTACATCCGCACGTATCTGGAGGCGCTCGACGCGCCGCAGAGTTCGCTGCCCGGACTGCCCGAGCTCACTATGGTCTCCGACTGGTCGAGGACGCCATACCACAAGGTCGACTTCGGGCTCGGGGAGGCGATTTATGCGTCGCCATTGGTTCCGCCTTTCCAACAGGTGGCTTACTTCATGCAGAGCCCGGTTCAGGCCGGAGGAGTGGATGTGAGGATTGGTCTGCATCAGAAGCATGTGGCTGCTTTCTCTCACTATTTCTTAGCTGCATTGTGACTGAAGTAATAGTAGCAGTAGTAGTATATATATCTATATCTATATCTATATATATATATCTATATATATATATAGACATAGATATGTGTGTGTGTTACTTGCTAGTTGTCTCTCAAAGATGGGGCTAAGGCCAAAAACTTGTGGGACAAATAAATAGAATCTTAGACATATGTTTGAACATTAGGATGCATGCATGGTGTTTCCCTTGTGACTTAAATATTACATATGCTGATTGATATGCATCTATATATATATATATATATATATATATACACATACACACACACACATGAGGTAGGGTACTTATAACATTTAACATACCAACTTTTTATGGCAACTATAATGCATTTTACTAGTTAACTTCTCGTGGCTCTTTTTTATAGTAAATACTATTTTTTAGTGTGATGCAGTATATATAGTAGCTAGCTAGTTTGTCCCTCAGAAAAAAAAAAAGGTTAATTTATAAGGCCAAATTAATGCTGAGGGATATATCTGAACATTAGGATATGGTGATTCTCTTGTGACTTAAAAGGGCTTTAACCACCATATATTCTGTTTGATTTGTTTGTATATATATGTATGTTTATATTTGGTATAAAGTTTCATTTCTAGCTGTTGATATAGCATCTTCTCCATTATTTACTAGAAAATTAAAGTTAATGTTACAGGCATGAAAAAAGATATTTTACTATGTTAATTTTTTTGTATCAAAGGGGCACCGCAATTTGAAACTACCTACAGCGGCGTTTCATAAAGCCATCACATCAAGTACCGACTTTGCGGATAAATTGTTAATAGCAGTAGAATTCTATGCTAGTGTAAGTTATTAATCATAATTTTACCTTTAACAAATAGTAGAGTTACTGTCACATATAATAATTGGTATCATAACCGGTGCCAAATTCCTAACAAGTGGTATCAGAGCCAACGATTTGAAGATCGGAAGGTTATACGATTTGAAGTTCGTATGCTTGAGCCTTAACGATTCTAGTTCAATAAGAGATGTACAGAGAGAAAAAAACTGGAGTCAAGTAAATATAACGAAATTTGATAATTCTTTTGAAATTAATAAGTCTTTTGATTTTTTAGATTTTCAATTATGGTTTTGGTTCACAGAACATGAAGATGAAAGATTTTTTCATATTTCAAGAATATGGGATGTTTAGAGAATGATTTTTTTGAGAAAACTAAGGATTTAAAATGTTTGGGAAAAAATAGAGTTGTTCCGATGTATTTGTATCGTGCAATGGATGAAAATATTTTCGAGAAAATTGCAAATGCAAAAACAAGCAAGGAGGTATGTGTTGGAGAATACGAATAGAGATCAAGTAAATTATATGGTCTTGAGACGTGTAAGTTCACTTTTTTTGAGATAATATTTGCCCCCACTCGAATGTATGCTGCCGGGTTACCAGCAAATCATCTCCATGATACAATAAGACCACCGAAAGACAGCAAACAATACTTTTGAAGACTTTTCCTTAAAAACTTGTCTTTTAAGAATCAATATGAAAATTAGAAAGGAGAAAGAATTGATTATTGTTACCCGTAAAGCCTTCAAACATCTCCTATTTATAGGAATTGAATGATTACGATAAAAGGACATAACTTTTAAAGTTATATTTTTTCAGAAAAGGACACGTCTTTTCACAAATAACGAAAAGACATATTAATTCTTTCACAAAAGATTCATTTCTTTATGAAAATACATATCTTTTCGTGAAAAAATATATCTTTACATCAAATGAAAAGATAAATCTTTTCATAAGAATAACTACTTTATGAAGAGACAGAACTATTCATTAATCTCACTTTTATTATTACAATCTACGTACACTAACAGTATGGAATGAAGCTTATTTGATCAATGATGTTAAAAGCGGTCGACAATTTAGCGGATGCGGATGCACAGGACCAGATTTATGTTCATGATTGGCAAAATTATGATTTGCTTCTACACACTATTCTAGATTCTGATCTATTTGTTAATTGGTATCATAATTGGCACCGAATGTCTAAGTGTCTAACATAGGTGTGGGCAGATATTGCAGCAAATATATATAAAAAATTAAAGTGCTGTTGGTGTCCTATCACTGGCATTTTGGAAATCACTAATTTCACTTTTGAATCCTAATATAGTGTTGATGCCAAATTTTAGCCGTCCGATTAATGAAAGTAATAAGAGATCGCGGCCATTTGATGAATGAATTCTGGTTTGAAAGAAATAAACATTCCGGTATTTTCTGTATTCGGACAGGATTCGGCCGATATTATCAAGATCCGGTCTTCAAATTATATTCAATCTAATCAGGGCTTGGTGGTTGGTATTCGAGACCCAAGTTCCAATTTTAGTTGATTCACATTTCCAGCTAAGTTTATTTTTAAATGAAAAAAACGAAACGGATAGCATGTGTTGGTAGCCGAATTTTTCGACCCTTGACCCTGTCACGCCCGGGTACTAGCGGAAGCATATCCGGCACGTGCACAGACCCGCCATACACCTGCAGTATATAAGGCGTCTACAAGCAACAAGTCGATAGGAAGTAAAAACNTTCGATGTAGAGAGAGAAAAACCCTAGAGAGAGAAAGAGAGAAATGGTGGAGAACCCTCCTCTGAGCTCTAGCACACTCCAGCAAGCTCCAGGAGTCGTGCTGGGATCAAATAGCTGAGAACAAGATGTGAAATTACCAAACTAACCTTGCTGCCCCGAATCTGCCAGCTTGTACCGGTACAAGGTAAGGGCTGTACCGGTACAGCAAGCAGAAAATGCTGCTTTTCGCCAGATCAATGCAATTTCTCACTTTTAACATTCCAATCATCCTCTAACTTATCCAAACACTTGTTCTAACCTTTTAGAACATGTAGGAGTGATCCACACACCATTCCACATACTCGAACTCCGCAGTTTGCAAAAGTTCAGTGTATTACAGACCCGGTCAAAGATCCTCCTTGGCAAGCGCGTCGGGGTGAGGAACGGTTGCGGATAGTGACTCTCGAAGTTTGCGCCCTTCGACAGATCAAGCGATTCGGCTGACGAGGGATCGGATCAGCTGAGTTCAAAAATTTTTACTGTAGAATCGGTTCGGCTGGATGAACCGAATGTATGAACTGTGCAGGGATCAATGTCGGCAGAAGAGCCGAATGAAAAAAGTACACAGTAACTGGTCAGCTGAAAGAGCCGAATAAATGAAATACACAATGACTGATCGGCTGAAAGAGCTGAATGCCTATATATATATATATATATATATATATATATAACAGAGTGTGCCCGAAGGGCATACAGACTCTGCGAATATGTAGCTTACAACAGAATGATGTCCGTGGGGCAGACAGACTCCAGAGTTCTACTTAAAAGCTACTCCTAGGAAAGTAGTAAATGCGAAAAAGAAAAGATTACATTTAGACTACTCCTAGAAAGCAATAAATGCAGAAAATGAAAGATATGAAAATGCGGTGGTCTTCTCGTTCAGGGGAAAGAAAGACCCTTATTGGCTTTGAAGTTACTATTTATAGTGATGTCTTCTCAGCCCACATTATTGGTCGGTTGAAAGTAGTTGGAGGAGTGGTTGTAACCATGATTGTGGAAGTTATGCCCACTCCTCATGAAAGTTACGCCCACTTCTCATAGAAGTTACGCCTCCACTTTTCAACCGTTCCCGCCTAAACGCTCTTGACTTTCAGGCGTTTTATTGCCGACTCCTGATGTACCACGTGTCCTTATTTCTTTCGCTTATACGTGGGCTAAGTCGACGTGTTAATTTCAATTTTGGCATCAATAGCATGCTACTTTTTTTTTAAAAAAAAAATTTAAATAATTATGGTAAAAAAGTTGGAAAAGAAATTTGTAAATATTAAGAGAGAGAGAGAGAGAGAGAGAGAGAGAGAGAGAGAGAGGCGTGGAGAAGATAAAATTTGTGTGAAAAAAAACAAATAAAAATTATATTGAATTAAAGGGTCCTTAATCCTGTTTGGATGCATAAATATAATTGAAATATAATTGTTCAGTATATATTCTTAGTTTATTTAGATTCATTTGGATGCATGAATATATTATTCAGTATATATTTCTTGATTTATTTAAAAAATTTGTATATTTATATAATTAAAAATATAATCAAATATTTTAAATAAAATATTATATCCGGCCCTTAAATTATTTTATTTTATAATAAAATAAATTATCTTGTAGATGAATAATGCTAACTACGAAATTATAAAAAGAAGAACTTTGAAGAAATAAAAATTAAACTTCTAACTCACAATGATAAAAAAAAAATTATACCGAATAAGTTATTCTTAAATAATTCATTCTAAAATACAAACAGTCTTAAAAAATTTGTATATTTGGTTGATAAGATATGTTAGCAAATGTTTAGAATAAAATATTATATTCGGACTCCTAGTCATTTTTTTCAAAATAAGATGAATCATCTTATAGATGAAATATATTATACTATCAAATCCTGGATAGCAAGTTCTTTAAAAATGCAAGAAAAAACCAAACTCTTACTTACGATTATATTAAAAAAATCCTTATACCAAATAAGTTATTCTTGCATACTGTATTCAGGCATTCAATCATAGCCTAAGTTCATCAAATCTTCTCCAAATATGATATTCATTCTAGATATTTAATTACACTCCTTATCTACTAAATACTATATGCATTTTGGATACATCAAGAAAATATACCAAATAAGATATTTATGCATCCAAACTGGACGATAATTTCCGAAAGAAGCATACCTCCAAGGGGCTGAGAACTAATTAGCCACAACAGGGCAAGAACCACAAATTGATTGCTATCTAGTTGAAAGTATAGCACAATAATGTAGTAAGTGTCTTAAAAATGTAGCCCTAAATCCACATAATTGTCAGGCATGTTGGTTCATAAATCAGAGAAAGATACACAGGAAAATGACACAATCAAGGATAAAAGAAACCGAAAATAAAAAGACTATTGCAGCACATCAACAGAACCAAGAATGGTTCATGACTTTTAGGGAGAATTATTCGATTGACGGAGTAAACAAAAAGTAACAGTGGAAGAAAAGAAACTAAGAAAGAGTAAATGAAAATGCACCAAACCTAACCTTATAGTTAAGAAAGAATATAATAGTATGTTTCCAGCTATACATAACACTTTCAATAGTTCAATGCAAGTTCGCGATATACATGCATGTCAGTGTCACAGCTGTGATATACCCATACGGACTGCTATATTATGACTCGTAAAAAACGAAGCCTAAAATAATGTGTGTTCGTGGAGCTCAGATTAGCAGATGCTATTTAGTAAGGGGAAAAAAACTCAAATACAAGTCTATTGGCACTTAAAGAGTTTGAAGATGAATCGACATATCAGATTTAGAGGGGCGTAAATTACTTTTTTTCCATATAAAGAAACCAAAATTACAAAGTTGGACTACATTTTGCATTCTTAGATCATAATATAAGGCAAGAGTACAGAAATTATCAGTTGGAATGAATAGCTCAAAGAAATGCTTTACTTGGTCACGAGGAGCATTCAGCAGAACTATCCAACTCGCGAATTTATGAGTCCTGCCAACCCAACTGGCGAGCCCGCCGTTGCCACATTGCAGTGATCCTCTTCTCCTTAGTGAGGGCAGCCTCGGACCGCTCCCTCGCCTCCTCGCAGGTCTCGGTCGCGGCATTGCACTTCTCAACCTCCCTCTGGTACTGAGAAGCCAATCTCCTCGCTTCCACGATGGTGACATTCATGTGATGGGTGTGCTCCTTTGTTACAGCCTCCTGAAGCTTTAATTCCTCCGTGAGTAGATCCACAAACTGTTTCTGCATCTCCTCGTTGAGCTCAGGATCATCTTTGCCGCAATCTGTCATGAAACTATTCAGTCATCGTTGTTGCTTAATAAGAATTAAAGAGACATCCGCGAGTAAATCCACAAACTGTTTCTACAGCTTTGTCTCTGAAGCTTCAATTGATACAAAGAAAAAAAAGAAAAATGCAGGATCAATAGGAATAAGCGACACAGGACCAATTAAACTATGTATCAGCAAGTTAGTAATTTTCTTTAGACATTTCCATTCAGCATGGGTATCAACTAAATCCGTCTACTAATATTTTCCTAACCGTTACAAGTGTGCGTGTCTGAATAAGGTGAAATTTCAAAATCCGGAAGATACTACTTGCATTATTGAAGGTCCCATAAAATTAAGAGGTTCAAAGTTAACAGAACAGAGTTTAGTATTGCAGTTTTGGTGTTATGTCCCTGAGCAGGTCTACCAGTCAATTAAAGGTAATTACCAGCCCCCAAGACTTTTTAAAAAGATGAGGTCAGTTAATTCCGAATGGTCACGACTCAAGACAAGAATAATACCAAAGAATTGGCAAGATTTGACAAGTAGTCAACCTAATTTTTATGTTGTCGAATTTCATATTAAACCATAAATAAAGCAAAATTAAGCAAAAGAATGGTTTTTGAAGACACATAAAATCCAGTTGAAAGTTGGAGTTGTATTTCTTTCTTTCTTTCTTTCTTTCTTTCTTTCTTTTTGACCCAATAGACAAGGAATGACAATTATTTCTGCAGACTCGGGTCCCTGTGGTGATCCACCCCGATTGGGGCGGGAATGGGTAGTATTTTTTGCCCGCAAGGATGGGGACGGGGGATGAATTCACCCCGCTCACGGGGATAGGGCGGGGACAGGGATACTACTCCCCACGCTGCAAAATCTCCAATCCCTGCGAAATATATAATATATTATTTTATAATTCTTAATTTATTTATAAATATAGAACGCAAACTGTGATGCCTTTAGTACCTTTCTAATTTATTTAAATATTTTTAGTACATTCAATTTTTACACAATATATTAGTTAAATAATATTTGATTGCCAAACATTTTTAGTAATTTGATGCGTCATGCTGAATAATTTGACACTGAACAAAAATAAACTTAATAATTGAATGAAATTTAAATTAAATTAAATTAAATCTTATTTAATTTTAAATAAAAATTAATTTAGTACATTATTTTTAAAATTTGCGGGGTTCCCATGGGGATGGGTATTTCCATAGGTACGTTGAAGGGGATGGAAAAGATTTTCCCCCTGTTGGCGGCGATGGGGCCAGGATGGGGACCTTATAAACCCGCAGGTATGGGGACGGGGAAGAGCCCTCCAACCCCCACCCTCCTCGTTGCCGTCCCTATTTTCCTCTAATTTATCTTCTATTTGAAATCCAGGTCACTTAGCTCTGGCAATTAAATTAATAAATTTGCATTACAAAAATGCTTTTTGTGAGATATGAGAATTATAATGGCTTCAAAGAGTAAAATAAGTGCCACAAACAAGAAACCACTTTGCGAATTATTGGATATATCATCTGAACACATTCAGTTTTCCGCATGTTAGTTTGAATTCAAACATCAACTGATAGAAACTATTTCATTCTTACAACTTTGCTAGATTTGGATTGCATTGAAACAAAGATCTGCTCTTTCTACCTTTACAAAATAGTTTAGAGAATCATTAAAAAATACAGTGACGAAGATCGCCTTTTACTTTCCAAAACAGATATGCACCAATTCGATCTGAAACTATTTCATACGACAAACAAAATAACATCCGGGGAGTAACATACGAACATCTCCCGGAATAGCAACGACAAAATTCAAGCTCAAGCATGTAGAAGCTGGTGAATTTTCTACCAAAGTTAATCTATCCATATTCAACTAAAATTAGGAAAAAAAAAAAACGATAGCAAATTAAAACAAATATATTAGCAGAAAACATGCTTTTCGTTGAATAAGTCCATCAAATTGACCTATAAAGGCCGCCGCTTACTCATGAGGACAATCCAAACGGAGTACAATGAAGAACATAAAAGAATAACTTACGACTCAAAAGACGAGCTCATACCTGTAATGGAGAGGTTAACCAATCCTGCGAAAGATGCATGAAAAATTCGTTGTTAGGAACCAATATCATGCAAAAGCACTGAAGTTCAAGATTAAAGTAACTACCATTCAAACAGCACAAAGACGCAACAAATTGCCCTGAATCCTAACACCAGGTTGTACACAACGCATCGACACCGACCGTGCTCACTGTGTTGTTCCGTGCCGATAAGATATCAGCATGATAGCGTGGTTCAAAACCTACTTTTCTAGCAAGTAGCTACCTCAATAAAGTGCGAAAGATTTGGTTCAAATATATAATACCAAAGAAATTTGTAAATAATGCCATAGTGTGTCGGCACGTAGATTTTATTTTATTTTTTTTCGATTGGTACGATCCCATACCACGGCGCTTAATCCTCGATACAAAGTTATTACGATCTTAAGCAACACGCATCTCTGGTTTTTTTGAAGGGATGTTAGATGCGGAGTATGATTAGATGCTACAAAAGTATAACATACGCGGCATCGAGGTCATTTTGGCAGAGCAAGATAAATCATGTAGGGGACAAAAAAGAAAAAAGAAAAAAAAAATTGTGGGGTATTAACAAAATGTCGGATCCAAAAGGATAACAAGGGGAAAAGGTACCGGGGGCGATGTGGAGGAGGGAGAGGGGAGGGGGGCAGTCGCAGAGGCAGGGAGGGCAGACTGCCGCCGCGGAGGAGGAGGAGGAGGTGGTGGTGGTGGTGGTGCTGCCGGCGGCGGCGGAGAGGAAGCTCTTCTTGTAGCGCCAGTAGAGGGCGGGCGCCGACACGCAGAGCGCCGACGCCACCGCGAACACCACCAGACAGCACCGCGCGCACGCCCCCGACCGACGCCACCCCCCGCCGCCGCCGCCGCCGGACATCTTTTTTTTCTTCCTCCTCTCTCTCTCTTTTCCGCCCTCCGGGAATTGTTTCGTCGGCGCCGATCATGATTTCTGCAGTGGAAGGGGGGCTACTGTCGCTGCTGAGTGAAGTTTTTTTCCTTTTTTTTTTTTTTTTTTTTTTTTTTTTTTTTTTTTTTTTTTTTTGTTTACATTTGCGATTGCGAAGTTAGTGCGCGAGTGAGTGGGGACGCCACCGGTAGTGGAATGTGACCGATCCAACATTAAATTGATTCATTCCATCCAACCCCAAAAAAAATTATAATAATAAATATAATTTAGAAATTAGACCGAATCGGTTGGTCCGACCGTGATCTAGATTCTAATCAGCTATAGAGAAGGCTATTAATTGGTCGACAAATAATTTTTTTTTGTTTTGTTTTTTTGAGAGATAGATAGCACGCTACCCACTTCGTTTTACTTCATTTAGAAATAAACTTAGCAAGAAATGTGAATCAACTAGAATTCAAACTTGGGTCTCGGATACCAACCACCAAGCTCTTTACCACTTGCTCTAGGAATGGTTGGTAGTTCGAATCCTAGTTGATTCACATTTCTAGCTAAGTTTATTTCTAAATAAAATAAATGAAGCGGGTAGCGCGCTACCTATCTTTCAAAAAAAAAAAAAAAAAAACTTTTTTAATACCAAAAAATGATTTTCGAGGGCCTCTTAATAAAAAAGTCACATTAATATCTAACAACTTAATATTAGTTTTATAGAAAATAAAACTTAAGCGCTTACATCTATTTAATTTAGTTTAAATTAAATAATAATAATAATAATATATTTCTATATAATTAAATTAAAAATAACAAATAATATTTATGTTGTCATATTGATGTTACTGTTCAATCAATGGTTGACATGTTTGTTAAATTAGTTAATCTTGACCTGTCACTGTTCGACCTAATTTTTAGATTATTTTTTAAAAAAAGCTTAGTTATACTGTACTATCTATGTGACCATATAGACCTATAAAATAGGTCTAAAGTTTACAAAGTAAGCAATCAAAAAAATAGTAGTTCAATGACATCTTTGAAAAAAAATAATAATAATATAGTGTAGTAAAGTACTGTATAGATATCCGTGAAAAATTAATATTGAGAACAAATCCAAACTCAATTTTAGACTCAAATTTAAAAAATCAAAATCGAATCATTCTGTAAATTCAAAATCTTATAATTGACTTTGTCAGATAATCTGAAAAACAAAAATTGGTTGACTTCTACTTATATCCGCAACCTATTTCAGCAAATATAATTTTAATTCTAGCATTTGATTTTTGCAAATTCGTTGTTGTATATGGGTTTGGACACAAAATTGTGCACTAATTCCATTTTAATGTAATTTATTTTTACCTCATTTTCAAAAACAGCATATTATGGTCATTTCCTATTTTTCATTTAAAAGTTTCTACATAATAAGTAGAGGGATTAATACAAAGTAGAGGGATTAATACAAATTTATGGACTTCAAAAAAGTAAGGGAAAACTTCAAATACCCCCTTGTGGTTTCACTTTTTTTACTTTGGTACAATGTGGTTTAAAGTGTATCAAGTTAGTACCCTGTAGTTTTGCACTTTTTTACTTTAGTACTATGTGATTTAAAGTGTATCAAGTTAGTACCCTATGGTTTCGCATTTTATCACTTTAGTATCCTGTGGTTTCGCACTTTATCACTTTAGTACCATGTGGTTTAAAAACCACAGGGTGCTAACTTGATAAAAAAAATCACAAGGTGCTAATTCGATACAAAAGTAAAACCACAGAGTACTAATTTGATACACTTTAAATCACAGGATACTAAAGTGATAAAGTGAGAAACCACAGGGTACTAACTTGATACACTTTAAATCATAGGGTACTAAAATAAAAAAGTGCGAAACCACGCCGGGGGTGGGTGGGAGGAGTTTTCCCAAAAAGTATTACAAATTTTTGAACTATGAAGGGTGTAAAGGATTATAGAACAAAAAAATGTAGCCCCAGTGAGCGTGCAAAAAGAAAGTAGGGGACCTAACACTCACAGATACCACTGAGTAAATAAATTGAACCATTTAATAGTAATCCACTATGTACGCTTAATTCATCTTATTTTATGAATGAAGCAGCTAGCTTGCTATCTATTCCTCAAAAAAAAAATAAATAAATAAATAAATAAATAGTAATCTATTTGATATATTAATTTGACATACTTTTTATTTCTACAATACACGCATATTTTTAGACATATTTTCTACTATATCGGTCTTTCCAATAACATAATAAATCTATAGCGGTTTTTTAATTTATGTTCCTGCCACAAGCATGTGAAAGAAAATGTGCGTTAAAAATATCATGATGAAAAATATTCCGTTTTGTTTTCGTAAATGATAACATGTTCAGATCTAAATAGTTCGATTAAGATAAGTATATTCTTATATATAGACCATGTAATCTCAATCCGAACTTGCAGGTACTCACAAATATTCTGTAAATTTACTGGTATGGGTATTCTTTTTTTTTCCTCAAAAAATTATTGATAAAATAGGCAATTACCCATTAGATTATGGGCATTCTAAGCAATCCACATATACCCACGAATATATGCAAATATATATTTTTTAAAAATAAAAAAAAAGTGAGTACTCTTTTCGTTTTACCCATTCCTAAAATCCTAACACCAATTTCTCCTAATATCATTTTTTTTTCTTTATTATCTGTTATATATTGTGATGTTTTAAATAATAAATTATGTTATCTGTGTTTGAAAAGTATAACAAGTAATCTATGTTTGGAAAGGAGGGAGGGGGGAGTGGTATGGGTAAGGATATTGGTTATTAAAAAATTTGCAGGTAAATTCTATCTGTGTCCATATAATCCGCAGACACGATAACCTGTCCACAGGTTGCCCAACTTGCCCGTATGCCTAGTCTACTGACATAGTCACAAATTCATAATCCATCTCCTTTTGGCACAGTAGCCTTAGCAAACCCTAAAAATGGGCATCAGTTAAATCTGATCCAGGGTCAAATCATTTTGGTGGTGATCCAGGGACATATCATGCCATTTTGGTTTAATCTGATGTATATGGGCCAAACTCATGGGCCAAAATTCTCACTTCCAAGGGTTGGGTTACATGGCAACTACTTTGAAAATTTTGAGTCACTGTGAACAAGATCCTGCTGATTTGTAACTTAGCAGCACTTCCGGTATCTAAAACTTAACATCAAGCTCTATTACCAACCGGCCCTAAAGCAAGTGACAAAGAGCTTAGTAGTTGGTACCCGAGGTTTCAAGTTTGAATCCTAATTGATTCACATTTCCAGCTAAGTTTATTTCTAAATGAAATAAACGAAGCGGATAGCGTGCTACCTATCTCTCAAAAAANGCTACCTATATAAAAAAAAAAAAAAAAAAACATCAAGCTCTATTCCAGTCTTCAAACTTTTAAGACATGCTTGCGTTGGGTTATCCTGTCAGGATTACAGACAATTCTGTCAGGATTATTGCATTTGATTGATCGAATCTATAATTTGGTCGATAATGTAGCATTACAAATGATATGGGATTATTTCGAAAATATTACCAAGTAGAGGGTGAGTATCTCGTATTACTGATGGTAGATTATTTTACATATTATATAGAAATATAAGTTTACACCTTCAACCCCCGAACCATTTTAATACTGCATTTTAAAAAATTTTAATTTTAAATTTTAAATTGTCAAATTTTAAATATAAATTAAAATTTAAAAGTTATATTTTAAATTCTAAATTTAGATTTTAAATTTTAAATTTAAAATTTAATTATTTTAAATTTTAAATTTTTATATTTCACATTTATATTTTAAATTAAATAAAAATTTATATTATTTGTTTAGATTTTAAATTTTAAATTTTAAATTTAAATTACAGTTTTACATCTAAATTCAAAATTTAAATTATTTTAAAATAAAATTTTAGTAATAGATTTATTATTTGTAAACAGTAAAAAAAAAATTTGTCAAAATATGACCATCAGGTCAATTTTGTAATAAACTATATTTTATTGTAAAGGTTACTGAATTTTATAAAATGAATCAAAGATAGTAATTCCATATAAACTGTAATCCAGCATTATATTACAGTATTAAACCAAACGTGGTAATGCTACATAACGTAAACCAAACGCCTCCTTAGTTCATCTATATATTATAAATATAGCAGATTTTCACCCATTGCATTTTTCAGATTAACAGTTCAAACTTTATACGATAAAAAAAGATTGTAACTCGGTGAATAATGGCATAGAAATATATGAGGAAAAAAGAGTTGATAAATTTATAGTACATAGATATATGGACGCAATAATTTACTCTCTAAATAGAAATATGAATAAACTCGAAAGATTGAGAACAAAAAAATAACTTGGCTAAATGTTTGACTAGTGCAGTNACCTCCTCGGGATGCGTGCCAGGGGTCGGGACACTATCAACGACCCTCCAAAAACTGTGGGAAAGCTTCAAACACAGATCAAACACTCGAATCTTGCGATTTGCTAAGATCCAGTGTATTACATCTCCCCCCAAGAAGCCTCGCCTCATTCACACAAAAAAAACGGCCAGCGAGTCGCCGCTCTTGTCGTCGTCCTCCTCCTCCTCTTCCTCCTCCTCCTCCTCCTCCTCCGCCGCCTTGGCCGGCGCCGGGAGCAAGAGAGCCGCAGCGATTCGTGCAGATTTAATGACTAATTCATTATAGTTAATTTCTCTGTCCCAAATCCCAAATTAATTAATGTACAGCACCCTCCTCCTCCGCCTTCCCTCTTGCCGCCGCCCACCACTACCACCTCCCTCTCTCCCCCAACTACCCCTTGCCTCCGGGATGGGGCCGAGGGTGCTTCGACTCCGACATCATCGTCATATTCGACATCGCTGTGGCCGGCGAGTCGACATCGTCTCCCTCACCGCCGGTAGCATCATCGTGCCTTCCATCTCGACACCATCGCCGTGGACGCCTTCTCCGTTGCTGAGAAATTCGTTCTTCGTCTTTGTCTTTGTCGGGAACAGCGGCCCCGATCACCAATGTTGCCTCATGGGTTGCTACCCTCGGGGTTTGGAGTTGCGACGGTGGTCGAGGTGGGTGCTGCCGGTGCCGGAGGAAGGGGACGAGGAGGGGTGCTGTACGAGGGTTAATTGACAATTAACCAGAGAAGTCAATTGGGAGAGTTAAATTGGGAGAGTTAATTAGGGTAGAAGAGTTAATTATCTGTGATTAATTGGAATAAATTAGGTTTCAGATCTAAGTTTATTAATATTTTTAAATATATAACTTTATATATTATTAATATATGTTTATTATAATTTTAAATATATTTAATCTATATATAAAAATTATAATAATAATATGGCCAATTTGCATAAAAAATCCACTTATTTTAGGCTTTTGCAAAACCGGGCCACCTTTTTCGTTTTTGCAGATTCGATCCGCTTTTTCAGCAAACTGATCAAAATACCCTTATACCTTTTTCTCTCTCCTCTTTTTTTTCTCGTTCTTTTTTTCTCTCTTCCCAGAGAACGGCGGAGACAGAGCAGAGGCAACCTGCTTCGATTTTGTCTGGCGCATCCTTACCCTCGCCCGCACACCCCCCACCTTCCAGGCCCCAACCCCGCCGAGGCCGCGCCGCGACTCTTTTTTTTTCCCTCTCCACTCACCCCCTCTCCACGTCTCAGACGACAACGCCTCTCTCGTCTTTTCCCGTCCTTCTCGTCCTCTCCCTCTCCCTCCTCTTCTGCCGCCTCCGACAACGACACATCTTCACCGGCGCTGACGTCAACACCAACGCCGACACCGTAGAGGTCACTGCGGCGCTGCAGCCTCGGAGCAGGGGGTCCTTAGTGGCGTCGTCGCCCGCGCTGTGGCCGTTGACAAAGAAGGGTGACAAAAAACATTATAGAAGAAGTAAGAAAAAAAAATAAAAATAAAAAATTATAGAAAAAGAAGAATGAAGATGAAATTATATCGTTAACTGCAAAAAAAATTATAAGTTGCACTACTTAAGATATAAACTGCACCTTTAAGATGAAAATTATACTGTTTAAACGAAAATTATACTCTTTGAAAGATATTTACACTGTTTCTCCTCTTATTGCACTCTTTCAGATATAAACTGTATCCATTAAGATAAAAATTACACTCTTTAAACGAAAGTTGCACTTTTTGAGAGATATTTATACTGCTTCTCTGCTTCTTGCACTCTTTGAGTTATAAACTGCACCCCTTCAAGAGGTATTTATACTGTTTCTCCTCTTGTTGCACTGTTTCTCCTCTTGTTGCACTATTTTTTTTCTTGTTATACTATTTTTTATCTTAAACTGCACCCTTTAAGAGGAGAAACAGTGTAATAAGAGAAAAAATAGTGCAACAAGAGAAAAAACAGTGCAACAAGAGAAAAAACAGTATAAATGTCTCTTAAAGGGTTGCAGTAAACATCTCAAACAGTGCAAAAAGAGAAGAAACAGTGTAAATATCTCTCAAAGAGTGCAACTTTCATTTAAAGAGTGTAATTTTCATCTTAAGGGATGTAGTTTATATCTGAAAAAGTTCAATAAAAGGAGAAACAGTGTAAATATCTTTGAAAGTGTGTAATTTTCGTTTAAAGAGTGTAATTTTCATCTTAAAGCTGTAATTTACATCTTAAGTCGTGCAACTTATAATTTTTTTTATAGTTAACGATACAATTTCATCTTTATCCTTCTTTTTCTATAATTTTTTATGTTTATTTTTTTTTTCTTGTTTCTTCTATTGGTTTTTTTGGTCACCCCTCTCTGCCAACAGCCACGGCGCCAGCGATGACACCGCTAAGGACCCCCCGCTCCGAGGCTGCAGTGTCGCAGTGACCTCCACAGTGTCGGCGTCGGCGAAGATGCGTCGTCGTCGGAGGCGGCAGAGGAGGAGGGAGAGGGAGAGGACGAAAAGGGCGAGGAAGGGCGAGAGAGGCGTCATCGTCGGAGAGAAAAAAAAAATCCTTCGTGGCGCCGATGTCGGCGGAGAAGTGTCGTCGTTGGAGGTGGCAGAAGACATGAAGGATGAGGGAGAGGGAAAGAGTGAGAAAGGCGAGAAAGTGTGAGATAGCCGTCGTCGTCAGAGGCGGTGAAGGAGTGTCGGAAAGCGGAAAAAAAAGTTGCAGCGCGGCCTCGGCGGTGTCAGAGGCGAAGAAGGCGGGGGGGTGTGCAGGCAAGGGTAAGAATGCGTCGAACAAAACCGAAGCAGGCCACCTTCGCCTCAACCTCCGCCTCCGCCTAGGTCTCCGCCGCTCTATGGGAAGAGAAAGAAAAAAAAAAATGAGAGAAAAAAAAGAGGAGAGAGAAAAATGTATAAGGGTATTTTTTTTTGCTGAAAAAGCGGACCAAATCTGCAAAAACGAAAAATGTGGCCCGATTTTGCAAAAAGCCCAAAATAAGTGAATTTTTTATGCAAATTGGCCTAATAATATATATAGTATATTAATTATTATATATTTGTTATATAGCCGAATTTTTTATTCCGAATTTTTAATTGGTGAACGTATAATACCCGTATAAATCACGTATCCGAATAATTGCCGAATCCGTTTTTTAGCCGTATTTTTCAACGAATTTGAAAATTAAAAGACGAATTTTATCCGAATTTTGTCCGTACCGAATTTTTGCCGAATCCGAATTAACTAACTATGCCTCCAGCCACCAAGGTTGGTTTAGCTGCGATCGATCTCATCCGTTCATCTACTGTGCTTAATTAATTAATTGATATTTGAAGGGCAAATAAGAAAAGTATTTGCAATATGAAGGGTATATAAGAAAAGTTAGTTACGATACAAGGGTATATTGGAATGAGCAAAATGATAATTTTCCAGAGTTAACGGCAACTGTTAACACCTGGAATTTAACTCCAAGGATATATTAGAAAGAATTTGGAATATAAGGAGGGTATTTTCAATATTAGCCTTCTAAGAGGGGTAAATAAGAAAATCGAAAACTTTTCAGGGGTGTATAGGCAATTGCCCCTAAAGAAATATACCTAAAAAATATATTTATGCATTCAAATATAGTCCGTATCTCTTTTATTTATAGCACTTGGTAGATATTGGGTGTGATCAAATTTCTAGTTAGATTAGACTGTTGCAATCCTCCTTTAAATTATACTAGTGAATGGGTCCGCGCTTTGCAGCGGGTAGAAACCGTAGTAGCAATTAGTAATAAGAAAATATTAAATATTCTCTTGTGTATGTCACTTGGTACATTCATCAAAGGTTTCTCACTATTGGCGCCGGATATGAGCCCGATGATGACTTCTCCGGCGATGGTGATAGTGACGGCGACGACGATCCCTCCAACCGCGGCGGAGGGGGAAAGTGGATGCTCATTAGTGAGAGAGAAGAAGGGAGCGAGGGAAGGAGGCGATGGTGTATAGCAAAATATGAGAGATAGAAAATTGATGAATAAATTGGAGATAAAAAATTGAAAGCCCGACGGAGGGAAGAAAAGGCCATGATGAATAATTGGAGATAGAGAGGTTAGAATTGTAGATGGTAGTGGGACCATTTAAACATACTAACTGGAAGTTTGATAGTGAGACCGTTTGCATTAATTAAAAGTATAGTAGAGGGAAGGAAAATAGTCATGATAAATAATTGTAAATAGAAACGATAAAATTGTAGATGGTAGTGGACCATTTAATTGCACTAATTGAAAGTTTGATTAGTGGATCCGTTAAAATGCATATTGAAGATTTGGTGAAGGGAATAAGAAGGGTCACATGGTAATGAGGGTGAAGAAGAGCTTGCCATGTGGCAACAAACATTAGGGATTCATATAGGTTAATAGATATTTCAAATATTTTTTCTATGGCTAAATTACAGAAAACCCCCTTGTAATAACCCGCTTTTTCACTTTCCCTCCCTGACATTTAAAAACCTACACTTTGCCCCCTTGTAAAATAAAAAATGTGCACTTCACCCCCTACCGTTAGGGTTCCGTCAGGGTTCCGTTAAAAAATATATTTTTATGCCGAAAATACCCCTCCGCCATCTCCCTGTTGCTTCGACTCCCTCCGGCTCGCCACCTCGCCGCCGCCTCGCCGCCTCGCCGCCTAGCCGCCTCGCCGTCCTCCACTGCCTCACCCTCACCCACATCCCCTTCGCCGTCCTCCGCCGCCTTGCCTTCGCCTTTTTTGCCCTTCTCCTACTGTCGCCCACCTCGATTTTCTCCTACTGTCGCCGAAATCGAGGGCGGCGAGGGTGCAGGAGGAGAAGAGGAGCAGGTGGAGAAGGAAATGGAGAGAAATCGCGGCCGATTGAGGTCGAAATCGCGGCCGAACGAAGGGACGGCTGAGGAAGATGGGGAAGAAGACGACAATGGCGAGGGGCAAAATGGTCATTTTACACACCGTAAACCCCCTATGAACATTTTTCATTTTATAGGGGGGCAAAGTGTAGGTTTTTAAATGTCAGGGGGGGAAAGTGAAAAAGCAGGTTATTACAGGAGGTTTTTCTGTAATTTAGCCTTTTTCTATAGATAAAATATGCTATCTCGAAAAGAAAAAAGGCAAAATCTTTAAAAATGAGCAAAAACAAATCTCAAAGCTTTCAATAACTAAAAAAAAATCTTTATATACGAATAAATTATTATTGAATGTTGGAAGCGTGATTTGCTCATACCACTTGTTGGAACTGGTATTTATGCTGATACCGATTATATAACCCAAGATCTAAAATAAAACAAAATAATATAGAGAAGAGATATTGGAGGAGAAAGAAGATAACTAAACTAATACTTTATTCATAAAAAGCAATTAATTATATTCTGGGCAATACCCATGCAGTCGTGTCTACTATGACTTATTCATTTAATTAATCAATGCCTAACTATATATAGCCATCAAATTATAACCGATGATAAATCCAACTTTATTTTGGATAATTACATATCTTAATTATAATCAAATAAAAGATTTAAACTTATCTCTAGTTATATTTTAATTAAAGTTTGAATTATTATTTCCAACATTGAATAACTTATTTTGAGACTACAAATTAAAGTATTTTGTTTTTAAAGATTCCAATTTTTTTTTTGTTTTCTTTTTGAAAAATAACCAGCTAAACAAAGTAGGAAAACCAAAAATAGCACTATCTAGGAAACTCCCTTTAGATTTCTTGCTTCCTCCCCAAGTAATTCCTATTACTAATAATTCCTCCTTTTGCAAGCAATAATTTCTCTCCCATGCAAGAAACATGGACACAACAAAAAGCCATAATGGCACAGGAAGAGACCAAATTCAACAGTTCCCATCACAGCAAAGGCCAATACAAATGTGTCCAAATCAATTAGACCATGATTGAGGGGGTAAATTGAGACTCTACATGTTCAATTCACACCATTAGTGTCCCTCATTTGACACGTGGATCGCGGTTTCAAGAAAATACAATTTATGGGATCTGATACAATGTTTTAGAAAACGAATCCAATAGCCACAATCACTGATTGAATCAGTAATATCAGCATAATATTATAAATATTTTTTAAAAATTTTATGATATATGTATGTGTACTATTATTTTAATAATAACATATATGATTATAAAGTATTGATTTCTAAACCAAATTTAGTAGATATATAAAATCCGATCAATTCGATTAAAACCAAACTGATTTATCGGTTCGATGGTTGAACCGTCAGTTTGCACGATTCAAAATAGTTTTTTTTAACTTATCCAGTTTAAAAGATTAAACTAAACCTTTGTATAGACCAGGTCACAGTTGGATATGATCGAACCAGCCAGTTCCACTTGATTTTTAATTCATTGTAACTGTTTTTTTTTTTTTTTTGAGCAGTCAAATAACTTAAATTATTGAAGCTGTTAAGTAACCAACTCTTCAAACTTGGCTTAATTTCTACAAAATAGGTCACGTTAACTCCAATAAAACCTCTCCTACTTACACAGACCACGATCAGAGTCTGAAATTATCTTTCTAAAAATAGATTGGTGGTATTTTTGACACGTATTGCGTCGGTTGCTCTAAAGGAACGGTAGCTAGACAGCGTGTGCAAGATCGAAGTGGTTATGATAAGGACGACTTTGAGGCCGGTGAGATTGGATTTGACGCAATGGACGCGCATACGAAAGAAAAGATTAGGAATCAAAGTGTAAACATCAATAACTTCTTCAGATCAATGGTGCAATTAACTTTTTAATATCTTATATTTAACATAAACATCATCATTACTATGATTCTTCTTTCACATTATAGGCCACTAAAAGAAAGAAACTTGGCTAAGGCATAAGTTATTGGCCTTATTCGGACATTCAAATAGGTCCTAAATTTTTATTGAATAAAATCTATATCAATTGACTATACCCAAATTACATGATCTACAACAATTAGTGGAGTGTTTTGAAGCTCTCACTGTGTTGTATAAAAGATTAGAACTAATGAAATTTTGGGGAAATTCAAACTGAATCATTTGCAAAAGGATACATAAAGCTCGAAAATTCATACATTGTTAAAAGGGTGGTAAATTGCACATTTGGCCTTCAAACAATGAGGCTGGTTGTTTTTGGTCCCTAAATTTTAATTTATTATAATTTTTAGGCCGAACTTTTAGAATTATTATATAATTAAGTCTATAACCAAATTTAGTTGACTAAATATTGATATATTACTAATGAGGATGTGATATAATAGTATTAAGATTACATATATATATCACTATACTTTAAAATTTAGTCAAGTAAATTGGATTGTGGGACTTAATTTCAACAATTCTAAAAGTTCAAGCCCAACATTATAACAAATTAAAGTTTGACAACTAAAGTGTCACAAGCCCCATAGTTTGAGGGCCAAACATATTGTTTATCTTTGACGAAAACTAAAGTCTAAGATGAAATAGAAAAAAATATGTAGAAAATTATTAGAAATTTTTGTCTCCGCTTTGTAAATTATTATAATTAAATCTCACAACTCAATTCAGTTGATTAAATATTGACGTGTTTTTAATATAGAAATAATATAATATTTTAATCATTTGTGTCATCAGTCATAATATTGCCATGTCATTTCTATTGTTCCACATTAGCGGTATTTTTAAAATTTATTAATTAAATTAGACTATGAGATTTGATTATAACTATTTACGAAGTTCGAGCTAAAAGTTTTAATAAATTAAAATTGGAGAACTAAAATATCACCCACATCATAATTTGAGGACTTGGAGTGTAACTTTTCCTTTGGTGGGTGAATATAAGACTTACACTCTATGTTTAAGTGTAGCTCTCGTCTTTGATTCGCCCTAAATTGGATACTATAGTAAATGAGGTGCAAAAAGAGAAAAAAAAAAAAAAAAAAAAAGAAAGAAAGAAAGAAGAAGGAGGGCCCTTTTTTGCCCTCATCTGTCAAAATTCTACCACTATTTTGACCCGCCGTAAATGAAAAGATAAGAGGAAATGAAAAATAAAATAAAAATAAATTCGTCTCAAATTTGCTCTGTAGTTAGGATTTGTTTGGTTTCTGGAAATACTAGAGAGAACATTTTGAGAAAAAAAAGCTATTCATGAATTTTTTTTGGCTAAATTACAAAAAAACCCCTTGTCAAAACCTGCTTTTTCACTTTTCCTCCCTGTCATTTAAAAACCTACACTTTGCTCCCTTGTAAAATAAAAAATGTGCACTTCACCCCCTACCGTTAGGGTTCCGTTATAACATTTTTTTTTATGCCAAAAATGCCCCTCCGCCCCTCTTCCTTGTTGCTTCGATGGCTTCCGGGACGGTGCCCTCGCCGGCCTCGCCCTCCTTCACGAGCTCAACCTCCTCTTCGACCGCTCCCTCGACGCCATCTTCCTCAACTCCAACCGCCTCCGCCGCAGCCGCCCCATCCCCTCCAACCTCGGCGACTCCCCGGCCTCCATCGTCGTCCTCGCCCACAGCAAACTCGGCGGCTACATCCCGCACTCCATCGGCCGCATGGCCGACACCCTCAACGAGATCGTCCTCCTCGACGACGGCCTCGTCGCCTGCGTCCCGCCCGAGATCGGCCTCTTCTGCCGCGGATGAGGAGGATGGGGGAGAAGACGAAAATGGCGAAGGGCAAAATGGTCATTTTGTCACACCGTACCTCCTGTGAACATTTTTATTTTACAAGGGGGCAAAGTGTAGGTTTTTAAATGACAGGAAGAGAAGTAAAAAAGCGGGTTTTGACGGAGGGTTTTCCGTAATTTAGCCTTTTTTTTTCAGTTTTTTACCCCTTTAGTTTCAAAAATACTATTTCTTTAGTTTTTATTCATATTCATGAAAACTGTTTTTATTTTTTAAAAAAATGAAAAATAGAAATACTGGTTTTCTATAAAATTTAAATTTTTTTTTTAAAAAAACTAATTTTCTTTAAACAAAACGGATGAAAAATTTTTTAAAAAAATTAGAGAAACTAAACAAATCTCTTAAAAACCATTACTTTGTAGATAATTTGTACCTCTATTTACACTCTAGTTTGAAAAAAGTTTACTATATATATAGCAGCTAAATCACATTATATAATGGTATAAATAAATTTTAGTAGAATAATCTGATTGATTGATTGATTGATAATACTCATTATCGGTAATATGACCTGCTTCGTTATAGATTTTTTTTTCTTTTTTCTATTTTGGGTGCGAATGCGAGGATTTCTTGCCCAAAAAGTCATGGTGCCGTCACACGCACACTCGGTCGTCGCATTCCAAGCAAGCCCAGCACCACCAACAGGACTCTAGAACCTCCTCAAAACCCCAGCCCACAGAAACCAAACGTGTCGCTCCGACGCCCTCCACGTCACCCTCCTCTCTTCTCTCGCTTTCTCTTATCTCGACAGCAAATTTTATACATATATATAATATAACCTTTCTATCCCAATTCCGCTCAAAACCAAGAAACAAAACACAAAAAGAGAAAAAAAAAAAAAAGAAAGAAATGGCGGGAGGGAAGAAGAGTAAGGATAGTGGTAGTGAGATGAGGGTGGTGCGGGGGCTGGACTTGGAGCGGTACATGGGGAGGTGGTACGAGATCGCCGCCTTCCCGTCGTTCTTCCAGCCGAAGGACGGGCGGTGCACGCGGGCGACGTACGCGCTGGAGGCGGACGGGAAGACGGTGCGGGTGCTGAACGAGACGTGGAGCGGCGGGAAGCGCGACTACATCGAGGGCACGGCGTACAAGGCCGACCCGGCCAGCGACGAGGCCAAGCTGAAGGTCAAGTTCTACCTGCCCCCCTTCCTCCCCATCATCCCCGTCGTCGGCGACTACTGGGTGCTCTACGTCGACGACGACTACCAGTACGCCCTCGTCGGCCAGCCCTCCCGCAAGTACCTCTGGGTATGAATCATGACTCATTATTCCTACCTTCCTATTCCTCCTCCTGCTGCTATTCCTACCAGTCATTCTGTCATTCTTTTTTTTTTTACTTTTATTTTTACCAGTAATAGTCCCACCTCTGATGAAAAAATTATTTATTATTTATTCAGAGTAGAAATATTCGAGGTCTCACACTAACATCAATAATAACTGAACTTAATCATTTCGGGCCAGTAGTTTGGGCTTATCGCTTGCTTCGGGTTGGTACAGTTACACTTTTGGATTTGAATATATGAGACCTCGCATTCTAGTAATAATAATCGAGCTTAAGTATTTTAGGCTCGTGGTTTAGTCTCAACAAATTACTATTTGCTATCTGGTTGTGTCGTTATCATTACACTTTTGGTCCTTATGAGGCGGCGCATGATATTTTAGTTCTCGAACTTCAATTCGTCTTAATTTTTAGCTTGAACTACACGACATGGAACACTTTAGTCTTCAAACTTTCTCTGAAATCACAATCTATCTTTTTTTGAGTAAGTATTGATGAATTTATTAATATCTAGTATTTTAAATTATTGTTGCATTATCAGGTAGGATATTGCTATAATTCAGAAAGTTCGAGAACTAAAGTGTTACATACCTCATAGTATGAGCCAAATAGGATAACGAATTAAAGTTCGAGTACTGAAGTGTCACGCGCCTCATAGTTTAAGGACCACTAGTGTAATTTACCCTTATTATTATTGGAATAATAATTCGAATTCTTTTATATGAATAGTAGTTGTAGTTGCTATCTAATTCTTATCCCTTGAATTAAATACTATTCCACCTACCGCCACTAAACCTAAGGTATTTGAGGATCAAAAAGTAGATAGGAAACATTATTTCTTATTCTTCTTTGCTCGTGTTATTCTTGTTGTTGCATTTTATTGAGAAATGCTAAGGAGGTGTTTAGTTTTCCGGCAAATAATTCTAAAAACTCTTTTTCTAGCCGAAAAGTATTTTTCGTATGTAAAAATGTGTCTTCTAGATTTTATGACAATATAGTGTTTTCCTTTTTTTAAATTGAATTTTTTATCCGGGGAACGAAAACGGTAGAAAATAGGGTTTTTCGTGAATTTTTTTTTCAAAAAATATTTTTTATGCTTTTTCAAGAAATCAAACATTCTCTATATCTTGTCCAATACATCTGGTTGTTTCATTCGAGACCATTGCGGTCATGGTATACGAGGAGTATGATTGGATACTTGTAGTAGCATAGCCTATTCGATTTTTAACATGCTCCTCGGAGGTGGAATACATAATCTTCAAAATGAAATTACAACTGCTAGGGCTTTGCATGGCGTCAGTCTCATAGATTGCATAAAAGAAGAAATTCTCTGCATAACCTGGTCAAAACATATCCAAGGATATAGTATTCAAACATTTCCATGCATGCCTAAGATGCTTCTTGAATAGATTTTCGGATTAGTGGGTATCTTGTGAGTCGATGAGAGATGACGAAACTTTTTGGTTATGGTTGAAGCGGAAATTTGAACTGGAGAGTAGGGAAATTTTTGATGGCTTAGTCTGTTGGCTGGTAAAGCACAACGGAGAACTGGCTCTGCAGATTTCTTTATAAGTCTGTCTGTCTGTTTTGATAGGAATTTGAGTGAAATATGTGTTGGTTTGATTCAGAGAAATCTAGCAGCTATTTTCTGAAGTCGGCTTTTCTTTAAATCGTGATCTAGATTTGGATATGGTTGGAGAAGGCTTAAATTGATAAACGATAAGCACATTTAGCTTGTCTAATTATCAAAAGCATCTTCTCGTGAATCATCATAAAGAGATTATTACAGTAGGATAAGAGAGTGTTGCGGTGTTAGCATTAGAGTTAGACAGTTTATGTAATCGAGTTATTGGTAGAAAATTTGTGGATGTGGAATATTAGTTTCTTGGCCTCCAGATATCTTAACCATCAAAACTCTGCATCAATGATGTTTCGAGTACTTGTTGGAAGTAGCGGTTCTTTAAGCTGCAAATGATATGAATGAATTGTTCATGAGTGATTTGATTTGGCTAATTTTGTGGACTTTTCATATTTTAATTGCAGCTGCAAATTATCTGTTTTGGCCTGAGATTGTTGCAGATAAGAGCTAAGAATATAAATAGAGCAACCTATTCTTTGGCTTTGATTCCCTTTAGATTCATTTGTAGCCCTAGTGCGGCTATCAACTATGAGATATTTTGCATGATCAATAAATTTGAAGTTTCTAATTGACATTCTTAAATTGTCTTAATTGTCTTTTTTTCTTTTTTTCTTTTTTCACTATAATACGAAGTTTCTGTTAAGCTTGTAGAGACTTTTTTGTGCTTCTACTTGCTCTTTAACTTCTGAGCTTCCCTCACTGCTGAACCCTTCATGACTATGAAGGAGATTAACTACAATGAATTCCTCAATTTTTCGTTCGGCTAACCAATTAAGCAGTACAGGGTTGACAAAATCTTGATAGTATCTTTAATTGTAAGAAATGCTCTTATGCTATCATAGAGTACATTGTATGTGTTATGAAATATTTTGAAGAATCAATATCCAGATATGCTAATGACTGGAAAATTGACTTCAAAAAATAAGAGATTATGTGGCCTAATATCGGATACGAATTCTATCTCAAAAGCTGTCGTGCGTGCCGTTCGACTTACTGCAATGATAGAGTGGTTAAACTCCTTGTGTTCTAGAAATCCTAATGCAATTCATCGACCGATCGATTTGATTCCATTGACGATGATTCTCTTTTTACGCTTCATTAATGGAGATAGCTTTTAACTTTTCAAGTGTATATGCATGCATATGCATCATTCACTAAATGTCTTTTTGGCTGCTGTTGTAGATACTATGCAGGCAAACTCACATGGATGATGAGGTATACAACCAGCTTGTGGAGAGGGCTAAAGAGGAAGGCTATGATGTGAGCAAGCTGCGCAAGACCCCGCAGTCGGACCCGCCGCCGGAGAATGCTCCTACTGACAAGGGATTCTGGTGGATCAAGTCCCTCTTTGGCAAATAAATGAGTAGATACAATGTTTGTTTATATCTTTATCCCACAAATAAAACAGATGTATGTATAAGATGATGCTTGTTGCTATTGAACATCTCCTGTAGTTTTATGATGTGCATATTTGCTTAAAACTCTCTGTTTGTTGCTTAATGCTTGCCTTTTGTTTTGGATATTGTCTTTTTTATATTTTAATGAGGTTCATGCATGTATAAAACAATATCTAACCAGAGGCACACTGTACAAAAGCACAATAACATTTTTTTTTTTTTGTAATAGTATTTTTCTATAAATATCTCATATACAATAGTATTGGTTTGAAATATATTTTTTATATATGTATAATATAAGGGTTATAATAAGGCTTTTTGTTGTTGGTGAATGAGTTCTCACAAGGGGATGGTCATGCATGGGTTCTTTTTTGACTTAAACCTAAATTTTATATATTTTTTGTTATTGAATGTTTTTTCTTCGGATTACAACTCTTTTAAGTTTTGAGGCCAATAAACCAGTGTCATTGATGCTTTTGGAGTATATTAAGAATCAACGTAACTGTTTAGTGTTTAGTAAATTTTATATGCAGTGAGCACAAAAGAGGTATTGTGATCATGGGCCAAACTAATTTTAGACATAGTAGTATTACTTTAAAAAAAAAAAAAAGAAGGAATGATCAATTGATCATAGAGTAAAATTTCAATTAGGTAACTTTATATACATTATTTAGGCTTGGAGACTTTCTATTTTATTTTTATTTTTTCGGAAAGATTTCTCCCTTATTTACATTGGAAACCGCCAACAAAATTTTTCCCTTCAATTTATTTTGGTTTAGGATGGGGACGTTTATTTTATGGCATTTCCTCCATATTTATATTAATGGAACTAAATTACTATCAATAATATAAAATGTATTTATTATCTATTTTTTAACACTTAAATGCCTTATATTTAGTGAGTGTCAATGAAATAGTATTTAATCCAAAAGCTAGAAACAATGAAATATTTCAGGCGTACTCTATTTACGTTGGGGTTTACATTTCTTCATTCTCCATTTTTTATGTGATAATTAATGTTTCATTGTTTTCCCCAAACTTGTATCCAAACTCTTTATTAATGAATACTAGTATAAAACCCGCGCTTCACTGCGAATAAATAAAATTTTAATTACCGACCGTCCCTAGAGCAAGTGGCAAAGGACTTGATGGTTGGTACCTGTGACCCAAATTCGAATCTTAGTTGATTCATATTTTCAGCTAAGTTTATTTTTAAATGAAATAAACGAAGCGGGTAGCGTGCTACCTATCTCTTAAAAAAAATAAAATAAAATAAAACTTTAATTAAATAATATATAATTATTTAAAATTTAAAATTTAAAATTTGAAATATAAATTTAAAAATATAATAAAAATAAAAATAAATGTCCTGTTATTACATATTGATACATGCCTCTGAGGCTCAATGAGGATTATTCTTNAATGGTAATCATATATTTGGACTAAAAAAGGGGGAAAAAGAAAAGAAAAGGAGATGGTAATGAACCCAGCGTATAATTTGCTATACTCAGAGAGAGAGGGGGGAGCTAAGATAGAGAGAAGGGAAGAGAGAGAGAGTATGGGAGAGGAGGAAAGAGAGAAACAGGGAGCCATCTCCCCGCCTGCCACCGCTCACTCTCCAACCGCGCGCCGGCCCTCCCCTCGGCGGCAGACATCTCCGCCCTCGACGCCCCCGCGGCCTCCGTGGCCGCTGCTGCTGCCGCTGTGCTCTCCCTTGCCGACCCCGGGCGACGGCGAGAGAGAGAGAGGGGGGCTAAGATAGAGAGGAGAAGGAAAGAGAGGAGGAAAGAGAGAGAAACAGGTAGCCAGCTGGATAAGAGAGAGAGAGAGAGGGGGGGCTAAACTTCGGAAATAAGACCAACGTGGTCCAACTTCGGAAAGGAGCCAAGATTTTTGGGAGGGAGCCAAGAAGGGCACAGAAAAAAATGAACAACCTCGAAAAGAAGCCAAGCTTCTTAAAAAGAAGCCAAGGAAGGAGCTAGGCAGAAGAAACAATAAAAAGGAGGCATAAAATTATGCCACGTCTATTGTCACAACCATCAAATTATATACTTGTATGAAGGATTGCCTATGGGGAAAAAGAAAAAAAAAAATTGCCCACATTCACAGAAGAGAGATTAAATCCAACATGTCTATCCTTCAAAGTATGAAGAGTAACAAAAAGGCAAAGACTAATGTAAACCAACTTACAGCAACACATTCAAAATCAGTTTCAGCAAACTTACTTGCCACAGAAAAACAGCAATCTGAAACAAAATGAAAGAATACAACTGAAACAAAACATTCCCCTGCTAGTTAAGTATCAACTCTTTCTATATCCTTTGTTTGTAATTCATCTGAAACTACAATCACTGTTTTACCCTGGAGAGCTGTTGTAAATAACAACATTATCGTGTCGACAATGTAAGGGGGCCTCAGATAAAACTTTGCATCGCAGGAACATTAACAGCGTACTTTGCATCTACCGCCGGCGATCATCAAAACAGTTCTTTGATATGGGAATGACATGGATAATAAAAAAACGAGAAGCATCAGTCAGTTTGTTTGATCTTAAGATAACAAACCACACTGAAAGGAAATTTCAGAATGGAATTGAACTTGTATCTCGCTGTCACAAAAGAGAATCTTCACAGTGGACAAATTATTCTTGGATAGCCTGTTCTGATATCCAAACCAGCCCTAAGAGCAAACAGCAGCAGATGGTTTTCTGCAGAACGGCAGACCTCCGATTTATGCCCCTGCCTCTTCACGGATAACAGGAGTCCGAGGAAATGAGAAGTTATATGAGAAGCTACTGCCGGCACACGGTGCGCTATGTCAGTATACACTGCCCCATAATATGCCTTTCCAAGTATCCAACAAACTAATGAAGGGTGGGCATCAGATGGACAGAGCTCACCCACCAACCTGATCTAGTCACCCTTGGATTATCAAATATGAACCCGATTTTTTAGGTTTTCCTGTGTATTAAGTGTGCCTGTTTTCCATAATCTGAGGAAAACGAAAGCACGGAGAAAAAATTAGGCATATTCTCAACCAGCAATCATCACCACCTCCTTCAACGAAAAAAAGGCATTAAAAACTAAGAGAAAAACTTTAAATTGCACAAGGCGTTAAAGGGCGAGATTTGACAAGTGTTTTGGAAATTTTGCATGAGTTTGCCCTCCCTCTTCCTGCTGCCATTTGAAGTTTTGAACCACTTAGAGGTATGGCAGGTGCTTGTATTTGTCCGCACATACATCCCTAAAAATTTGAAATTCACAATATTAGAGTAGGTCTCATGTGCTATTAGAAGCATGGAGGTCTCTGTGCTCCTAAGAGGTTTTCGATGATGTAACTTTCGAATCGATGCTCGGCTCCATTAGACTTGATCTATCGTATAATTCGTATTTGAACTATCTAGAAAATAAATTTTGCGGTTTTTCAATATCATTTACCTAAGAATCGAAATGACTCAAAATCAATGGTTGAAAATAAAAATCTCATAAAAAAGTAATGATATAGCACAAAATTTTTTTATCAGAGATATTAATCTTGTTGTAGATAGTATAAAAAATTTTCTATCAAAATTTCATCTGATTTAAATACTTCTACACCGTTAAACTTGCAAACGGCATACATCAACTATTAAAAATTATTGATTTTGAATTCATTTGATCACTAGGTGAATGATATCAGAAATCCGAAAAAATTATTTTTCAAAAAATTTCAAATACGCTAAATCAAGTCTAACGGAGCTGATCATTGTTTCAAAAGCCTCATCATTGAAAACGGCTTAGGAGCACGGAGGCCTACGTGCTCCTACTAGCACACAAGTCCTACTCCACAATATTAAACCCTACATTGATAATATTCTCACACAAGTTTAAAGACGAGCAATGGCAAACGAGAAAAATTGCCCCTACATGCAACAACCAACATGGAAAAACATGAAAAAATCAGAAAGAACATATAAAAAAATATTAAAAGTTTAAACAAGAATGAAGTAACTGACCGTACCTAGTGCAGTTGGCTAAGAGCTAAATGGTTGGAACCCAAGGTTACATGTTTGAAGACTAATTGCCTCACATTTCTCACTTAGTTCATTTCTAAAGAATGAACGAAGCGGATAGTTATGCCATCTCTTTCTCTCTCAAAATTTAAGCTAATTACTTTAATGAATTTATAGTTGCGAAAATTGCATGAAGTATACTAACTAAACCTACAAAGATAAACGATGTATTCAAATTTTGAGTTCAAAGTACCATTGACCGACTCAAAGCAAATAAATTGAAAAGTTGGATAGTAAAATCAAAATTTTGAAAGGTTGAATAACCAACTCAAAATTGTTTATAGTTCAGATAAGTTCTGTACGTTTTTACCCAAAAATAAAAAAAAACGAAGCAAGAATGAAGTAGGAGAAGAAAAAGGAGGCTCAGATCTGCCACCAAAATCATAAGGAATCATAAAGTCCTATGCACCTTAAGAGCAAATGGGAGCAAATGGTTGCCTACAAGAAAGCAGACCTTCCAATTATTGCCAGCCACTTCTCAGAGAACAAAAAGGAAAAATTCTAGAATGCAACGGGAATATTGGTGACGTGGCGTAACAAACCAATCAAATGTCTCCTTTCAGGGATATATGTCCCAACATGATTGTAAAAAAATATTTTTATTGTACTCTTGTTTGAAAAGAAGAAATGTGATTGGCTTGTTATTGATGACATGGTGCAAGTGTGACAGTGTAGAATTCCTCAACAAAAAGGTACCCAAAAGATGTGGATAAAGGAGAAATTATTGCCTGCACCAGGTCCACCACGTCAGCCATGAACCGCTCACTGCAATGCCATTCATCCCGCATATTAATGAGGGATATTCGTCTTAGAGGTGTCAATGGGCACAATATGCTGCCAACCTGACTCAAATTTAAGATGCATTCTGAACTGGCAATCATCACAGCCTCCTTTGGCAAGGAAAATGAAGAAATACTTGGACATCAGTGTAAGACATTGAGGCCCTGCTTAGATGCATGAACATATTGAATGAGAAGTGTACCATATTCAACCTTCAAGTTATTATTACTATTTTTTACAATTGGATAAATCATCTTGTGGGATGAAATATGTTATCCTACCAAATCATGAATGCTAAGACCTTCTAAAGAGCAAAAAGCAAACTCCTTGCTTCCAATAATACAAGAAAATTCTCATACTGAAATAAGTTAACATTGGACGACATCCAAACAAGGCCAAACAGCCTGTTTGAACAAAAACCCAAGCATATGGACATCCAACATAAAAGAGCTCTTGTTCCCAGTACAACCGAATTTCTTAGCTATATGATGCAAATTAATTTTTTCTAAAATGCATCTAGAATTTTCCAAGATGAGGAGTTAACTTTGTATCTTTTACCTCTGCAGTATTTAAAATTTGCATATTTACCTTTCCAGACTTAATATTTGCATTCTTTTTCCCCTTCCATTTTTAATATTTTAACACATCCCTCTTATTCCTCTCATTTGATTGGTGGCATTGACCATTATACATTGATAAGAAACTATCTAAACAGCCATTACACATTCAAATTATCCAATAAGAAAATTTTGAAGAGAGTGAGTAGGAAATAAGGGATGTTTTGGTTCACCTATAATTGGAATAGGATATACTGATTTACTGATTCCGATAGTTGTTGTTTGTTTATAGGAATCAGATTCTGATTTTCATGCCACTCTAGAATGGGAATGGCCCAATCCATTTATAACTCAATCCAGCTTTGAATCCTAAACTAGCCAATTCCAGAGTAAATCATTCAAAACCCTCTCGCGTAATCACCTTTCCCCCTCTCTCTTCGTCACTCTCTTCTCTCTCAACCAAAACCTTCTCTCATAATCCTAAGTGTCCCAATTGTTCATACTGATTTCCATTCCAATAATGAACCAAACATTTAGGGATGATTCATCATTCCACTTTCCGTTCTCATTCCAATCATGAACCAAACATGCCCCAAGGGTTTAGGATTTAGGGTTCAAGGTAAAATGGTAGCTAGAGATTACTAGCATAAAGAGAAAAAAGATGTACAAGTATGTTGAAAGAACATAAAAAGGTACAATAAAAGAAGCTGGAATACAACAAAATGTCAACGACAAAATACTAATTCAGAAAACAGAAAAGCCATTAAAATAAATATGCTGGAAACAGATTGTATAAACCAAAAAAAAAAAAAAACTTGCCTACTGCAGTGATCTAATTAATCAAAAAAACAAAGTAAATATTCCGAGGTAAATTATAAAAAAAAATGCATATTATTTGTTCATGTATAGGTGAATACATTCTGCAGAACAAGAAGAGGACAATTCTATCTGGTTAACGGTTGAATCCAGGTAGAGAGAGTAGAGAGAGTCAAAAAGGTTCTAACAACAAAGATTAAGAAGACTACCTAGATGCATGACATACGAGAAAGTTAAGAAAAACTTAAAACAATCTAAAAAGATTTCCACTGCAAAAAAAATTAAAATGAAAAGAGACGTAACACCCCAGGATTTATAATAGTCTTATATAAAAGGTAATACAGGACTAAACCTCTTAACCCAGCTATAGCTTTTTGGTGGTGGCTAGAACCAAAAGGTTAAAAAGACTGAGTGAGCCTAGAGATAGAATAGTTCTAGGATGGGTGACCCACCTGGGAAGTGAAGCATCCAAGACAACAATATGGGTATTAAGAAAGAAATTTCAGGATAATGATTCCTTCTTAGAGGGTGAGAAGCAACTATATCTCTTCTTCAGAATATTAAATCAGTACCTGTCACATTACTAGGGATGAAAACGCATCGGATATTGTTCAGACAGCAACTGACTACTTCCATACCCGTATTTCTCCAAATACAAATTCAGATACAAAAATTTATCGGACAGGGTTGGAAACCATGAGTTCTTAACTGCTGGTCCAAATCATATACTGGATGCAACCATGTTTGTTTCAAATATATAATAAAGAAAAGGGATAATTACTTATATATTCCTCAAAACTTCTGAAATATCTTATATACCCCTACTTTTTTTTATTTCAAATATACCCCTTATATTTTTTTCCGTTATTCAAAAATATTTCTGCTGTTAGTACCCGTTAAGTCATCTCGAGTTAAACCCGGATTAAATTTCTACCAGAGTTAAAAAGAAGGCAAAAATATCTCTTTTGCCCCTAACTTACGGGCAAATAAGAAAAGTTTGTGACGGTAGAAAGCTATATTTGAAAGGGCAAGCAGTCAAAATACTTCTTTTGCCCCAAACTTATGGACAAATAAGAAAAATCGGTGACCGCAGAAGGCTATATTAGAAAGGGCAAAATAGTAATTTCACATAGATAACAACTGTTCCTAACCGTTCACTAAAAATTTAACTCTAGGGATATATTTGTAAGAATTTGGAATGTTAAAAGGGTTTTTTTTGTATATTAGCCTTCTAAGGGGGTAGATAACAAAGTCTAAAACTNAGGGTATATCCCTGTTTAATCAAAAAAAAAAAAAAAAAAAAAGAAAAGAAAAACTTCAAAAAAAAAACTGGTTGAAACCTGAACGCAAAACTGGTTGCCTGCTGAAGAGCAGAGCCTTCCAAGATTTGAAACCTAAAAGCAGTGTTTCACGGGTTTCAAACTTCGAGTCTCAGGAAGCTTGGGGGAGATGCATCGTTCATTTTGGAAGAATACTCATGTGCAACACGCTAGAAATCATTACCGCCTTCTCCAAATAATCAAATGCATCACAAAGGAGAGATGGAATAACAGAAAAAAGTAAAGATAAAAATATCCCTCACTAGAACTTGGATATGCCAAAGGTCTTGAACCAACCCAAAACGCTCAAGTAACAAATAAGGGACTAACATTCTTAACAGGATCAAGAGAACAAATGTATCACGAAGACGGCACTCCAAACTTTCAACAGAGGAAGAGTCTTAAAGATGAAGCTGCACAGGCATGCTATATCTTCATGGCTGATCATGGTTACATTTAAGGGGTCCAGCTAGGTTGCCTGCAGAAAGGCAGACCGTCCATAGCTGCCTCAGCATTGCTAGATCACACTTGGAACGTCTCTAGTGGTTGAATTACACTGCAGAGGTCTAACAGGAAACTATTGACTACACTTGTGCCAAAGTGAAGGTCATGGATGGAGTTTGGACAAAGTTGCAATATCGGAATAGTACAGGGACTATAAATACTTCTCACCCCTCATAAAAAGTTAACAATAACACCAGCCTCATATGAAAAATAATATCTGATTTTTATTCCCACCCATATTAAGAAGGTAAAATGTATGAATACCCATCAACCATAGGCCATTTTGAAATAGGCCGACCAAGTCACCAACTCAATCTGATCTTCATCAACCACTGAAAAGTAGAGGGAATAGGAATTGATGATCTAGCTTCTCCATGCAGAAGCAAACACAGAGAAGAAGAAAATAACTAGAATAGATCTTAATAGCTGAAAAGAAACAAGAAGAAAAGGGAGGCTCAGATCTGCCATTCAATCATATCATGAGGCATCATGTAGTCTTACGCACCTTAAAGACAAATGACTTTGTAAGGTTGCCTGCAAGAATGCAGACCTTCCAATTGAGTATTGCTACGTGAACCCCAAAACGACGCCCTTATGGGCTGCAGAGATAGGAGAAATTATGGCCTGCACCCGGTGCACCACATCAGACATGCACCACCAACTGCGATGTCATCCATCCCACGAATGAATGAAGCACGGCTCAGATTAGAGGTGTCAATGGACCGAGCTAACCGACCAACTTGATGTAAACCCATATGAAGAATGCACAATCAAAATCAGAAAGCTTGATTTTTAGCCATTCATCAACACTGAGGCACAAAATTTCATGGGTACCCATCTCAGAAGGCCGCAGGGAGAAGCTTTACTCCACAAAAGTGGTTATTCCACCTATCTTGAAGAGGATCAGCAAAAACTTCCACAAATACTGAAACACATCAAGGAACAGGAATTGCGAAATAGAAATAAATGATAAAAGATATCCTTTACAGGAACTTCGATCAAGAGAATAAGCAAGTGCCAAGAAGATAACAATGATGATACCATAATCAGAGAAGAGGATCATATGAACCCACATATATCCAATCCTTACCACTACCACCACCTCCTCCTCTGCCCCAACCATGACCGGATAAATGGTTGCAAGCTAGGTTGCCTGCAGAAGCGCAGACCATCCAGAGCTACCTCCAATTACTGATCACGCGCCTGCCAATCCTCTCTAGTGATTAAATTACAATGCAGAGTTCTAACGAGAGATTTTGCTTGCAACATATGGAGCAAAAAGACGGCAGGGATGAAATTCCAAGAATAAAGGAAAGGTGAGAGAGGAGCGTTTATGGAAAAGGTTCAAGGACTAAGTCACAATATGGGGATAGTATTGGGATAAGACGGACTATCAATACATTTTAACCATCAGGTATATTGAGAAGGATAAATAGGATGAACATTCCCTCAACTGTAGACCATTTTGAAATAGACACCCAAACTTCTATCCAGTCATCATCTACCAGCATAAAGTAGGGTTTCACGGGGTTGATAAGGAATATTTGAAACAACCCATCCTAGATTCTACATGCAGTAAGAAAGCCAGAGGATGAAAAATTAAAAATAAAACAGAAAAAACTGAATGTACTATTAAATCTTAATAGCTACGAAAAAAATGAATGTACCACTAAATCTTAATAACTAAGAAGGAATTAGGAGAATAAAATGGAGGCTCAGATATGCCATTCAATCACCTCATGAGGGATCGGGATCTTGTAATCTTATGCACCTTAAAGATATGAACAGCATAAGGTTGCCTGCAAGACAGCAGACCTTCCAATTTAACTACTGCTACAGGAGCTACTGTTGGCCTGATGAGCTGCTGAGAAAGGAATAATTATTGCCTGCACCCGGTGAATCATGTCAGCCAAAAGCCACCCACTGAGATGCTGTCTATCCCACGAATTAACGAAGCGAGAGGCTCTCAAGGGAAGCAAAATGACAAAACTAACCAACAAACTGGATTCAAATCCCACCCGAATTATAAAAACACAATCAGGATCTAAGGATTGAGCTGACTATATTGGCTCTTATATCCCGTATTTCGATCAGTTTTTACACCGCCGAGAATCAATAGAGAGGATAAAAGAAGTTGAGGTGCATTCCCAACTGGCAATCATCACAGCCTCCTTTGACAAGTAAAATGAATGAGAAACAGTTCCTTAAGATTGAATGAAACATTAAGCGCCAGTCTGATTGAAGCATACGGTCAGAATGAGGACATATGAACAGTCAGCATGAGAAATATTAATAGCTGAAAGGAAAGCACAAGGAAAGAGAGGCTCTGACCTGCCATCCGATCATATCAAGAGGCATCATGTATTCTTATGCACCTTTAAGATAAATGATGGAACAAGGTTGCCTGCAAAACAGCAGACCATTCAATTGAGTTCCAATTGAGTGCTGCCACAGGTAGGTGAAATAGGAAAATTATTGCCTGTTCTGTGGTTTGTTAGACAAAATGAGGCTAAATTTCACTTTTGGTGCTCAAACTATGAGGCAGATGACAATTTGGTCCTCAAAAATATAATACTGGCAATTTCTGGCTCAAACTTTCTTGATTGTTGCAAAACTTGCAATCATCTCGCAGGCCAATTTGGTCGAGTAAATGGTGATGTCTCACTACCATAGCAGTATTATGGTTGATGACATCCCAAGATACCCAGCGAAAGCTTCAATTTGTTTGTTCTCAGCCATTTCGGCAAGTCTAAGCAAAACAACACATGGAAAATTGGTTGCTCTCAGAAAATCAGAACCTTCCAAAATAACCATGCCATGCACCTACTACTGAAACCTTAAGGCTTCATTTGGTATCGTTGTTATTGTTGCTTTCTTTTTCCTTTCTTTTTCTTTTTTCCTCTATATACAAAATGTTTGTATGTATGTATATAACCAGAACCAAGAATGAAGGCTTGGTCAACCCCAAAAAGCAAAGTTTTGTGGGTTTCCCTAGGAAGGGGTGGAGAGACGATAGACTCCACCCACCTCCACCACCACCACTGCGACCATAATAATAACAAAAATAATAATAATAATAACAACAGCAGCAGCAGCATCAACAACAAGGCATCAAGAAGAGAAATGGAAAAGTAGATATACATGTATGTTGGATACCCACATTTGAATTAGCATAGAAGTATACAGATATATATGCCCAACATCCGAATCTTAATCCGTTTTTAGTTCTTTTCAAAATCTGAAAGACTAACACGTTGCCTTAGATCTGAAGACATACAGGATAAATGATTTAGCATCAACCAGCATGAAGTATGGTGTCACGTTTCAGGAAGTAGATAAGGAATATTTGAAAACAACCCACCTAGGTTCTACATGCAGTAAGAAGGTCAGAGGAGGAAAAGAAAAAAAAGGAAAAATAAAGAATGTAGCACCAAATCCTAATAGCTAAAAAGAAAGTAGGAGAAGAAAACGGAGGCTCAGATATGCCGCTTAATCATCTCGCAAGGGATCTTGTAATTTTCTGCACCTTAAAGACACGACAGCAAAAGGTTGCATCCAAGACAGTGGACCTTCCAATTTAAGTCCTGCTACAGGTACCTAATGTTGGTCATATATGAGCTGCTGAGAAAGGAAAAATTATAGCCTGCACCAGGTGATCATGTCAGCCAAAAGCCATCCACTGAGATGCTGTCTATCCAACAAATGAACCATGCAAAGGCGTCTCAAGGGGTGTAAAAGAACCAAAATAACCAAAAAAAACCAGATTCAAATCCCACCTGAACTGTCAAAACCCAACCAAGGTCTCAGGTTTGAGTTGACTCTCTTATACCTAGTATTTTGGTCAGCTTCTGCACTCCAACAAGAATCAAAAGCAAGGACTAAAGAAGCTGAGGTGCATTCCCCAGTGGCAATCATCACAGCCTCCTTTGACAAGTATAACAAAAGAGAGGATGAAAGAAGTTGGCTCTGACCTGCCATTCAATCATATCAAGAGGCATCGTGTATTCTTATGCACCTTTAAGATAAATGATGGAACAAGGTTGCCTGCAAAACAACAGACCTTCCAATTGAGTTCCAATTGAGTACTGCCACAGGCAGGTGAGATGGGACAATTATTGCCTGTTCCTTGGTTCGTTTGATAAAATAAGGTTAAATTGCACTTTGGTGCTCAAACTATGAGGCAGATGACACTTTGGTCCTCAAAACTATAATACTTGCAGTTTCTGGCTCGAAAATTTCTTGATTGTAGCAATCGTCTCATAGGCCAATTTTGTTGAGTAAATGGTGGTCTCACTAAAGTAGCAGTAATGCAGCAGTATTGTGGTTGATGACAACCAAGAGACCCATCGAAAGCTTCAATTTGTTTGCTCTCAGCCATTTCGGCAAATCTAAGCAAGGCAACACATGGACAACTGGTTGCTCGCAGAAAAGCAGAGCCTTCCAAAATTGCCATGCCATGCACCTTCCACTGAAACCTTAATAAGGCTTCATTTGGTTTCGTTGCTTTTTTCTTTTTCTTTTTTCCTCTATATACAAACAGTTTGTATGTATATATATATATATAGAACCAGAACCAAGAATGAAGGCTTGGTCAACCCGAAAAGCAAATTTTTGTGGGTTTCCCCCATCAGGAAGGGGCGGAGAGACGATACTCCACCCCACCTCTACCACCACCATTGCGACCACAATAACAATAACAATAGTAATAATAATAATAATAACAAGAATAACAACAGCAGCAGCAGCAACAACAACAAGGCATCAAGAAGAGAAATGGAAAAGTAGATATACAAGTATGCTGGATACCCACATTTGAATCAGCATGCAAATATACAGATATACATGCCAAACATCCGAATCTTTATCTGTTTTTAGTTCTTTTCAAAATCTAAAAGACTAACAAGTTGCCTAAATCTGAAGACATACAGGATAAATGATTTAGCATCAACCAGCATGAAGTAGAGTGTCACATTTCAGGTAGTAGATAAGGAATATTTGAAAACAACCCACCTAGGTTCTACATGCAGTAAGAAGGCCAGAGGAGGAAAAGAAAAAATGGGAAAAATAAATAATGTACCACCAAATCCTAATAGCTAAAAGAAAGTAGGAGAAGAAAATGGAGGCTCAGATTTGCCACTTAATCATCTCGCAAGGGATCTTGCAATCTTCTGCACCTTAAAGACACGACAGCAAAATGTTGCATCCAAGACAGTAGACCTTCCAATTTAAGTCCTGCTACAGGTACTTAATGTTGGTTATATGAGCTGCTGAGAAAGGAAAAATTATAGCCTACACCAGGTGATCATGTCAGCCAAAAGCCATCCACTGAGATGCTGTCTATCCCACAAATGAACCACGTAAAGGCCTCTCAAGGGGTGTAAAAGGACTAAAATATAAAATTAAAAAAAAAAAGAAAAAAAGATTCAAATCCCACCCGAACTGTCAAAACCCAACCAAGGTCTCAGGTTTGAGTTGACTATATTGCCTCTTATACCCAGTATTTTGGTCAGCTTCTACACTACGCCGAGAATCCAAAGCAAGGATTAAAGAAGTTGAGGTGCATTCCCAAGTGGCAATCATCACAGCCTCCTTTGACAAGTACAACGAAGGAAAAACACTTCCTTAATATTGCATGAAACAGTAAGGGCCTTCCGGTTGAAGCATACAGTCAGCAAGAGGATTGAGGACATATGGACGGTCAGCATGAGAAATATCAACAGTGAAAAGAAAGTAGAAGGACAGAGAGGCTCCGACCTGCCATTCGTTCACATCAAGAGGCATCACAAATGACAGAACAAGGTTGCCTGCAAAACAGCAGACCTTCCAACAGAGTGCTGAGATAGGAAAATTAATGCCTGTTCCAAGGGTTGATAGATAAAATAAAGCTAAATTACACTTTTGGTCCTCAAACTATGAGGCAGGTGACACTTTGGTCCCCAAACAATAATAGCCGCAATTTGTAGCTCGTACTTTCTTGATTGTTGCGATCAAGTCTCACAGGCCAATTTGGTTAAGTGAATGGTGATGTCTCATTAATATAGCAGTAATGTGGCAGCATTGTGGTTGATGACATCGCAAGAGACAACCAAAAGCTTCAATCAGTTTGTTCTCAACCATTTCACCAAGTATAAAAAAGAAAAGACATGGAAAAATGATTGCTTGCGGAAAAGCAGAGCCTTCCAAATTACCATGCCATGCAACTACTACTGTAAACTTAACGCCTCATTTGGTTTCATTGCTGTTTGTTTTGTCCTTTTTGTCCCCCAAATACAAGCTGTTTCTATATATCTATATCTATATCTATATATATATAGATATATATAACCAGAACCAAGAATGAAGGCTTAGTCAACCCAGCAAAGCGAAGTTTTCTAAGTTTCGGCTTTCAGGAAGGGGCGGGGAGACATTCAGACTCCACCCACCTCCAACCCCACGACCTCAATAACAATAATAATAACAACAGCAACAATAACAAGAACACCATCAGCTGCAGCAACAACAACAAGTCATCATGAAGAGAAATGGAGAAGTAGAAAAAAAAATTGATGATAGTTAAGCGAGGATTGAGAAATACGAGAGGTATCACCGTATCAGAATATGACAATCAGATGCCATCGACATAGGAGGCCTCTTTAGATGCGGTAGAAGCCTCTTTAAAGGTTATAATCATCATCCTCATCTTCATTATGAATGATCACCAACTGCAGCTGCAGCCGCCGCCGCCACAACATTTCTGGAATAATGGCTGCAGCTCTGTAGCCTGCAGAAGAGCAGACAGTCCAGAGCTGCTTGGCAATTTCCAGTTACATTTTAAGAAAATGATTTTAGATATATAAACATCAAAAATTAGTACTCTGCACTTTAACACTTTTGCAAACAGGAGCCTAAACTTTTACTTTTTGGCAACAAAACCGCAAAAACTTTATCAAATAGTTTAGTGAACCCCTCTGTTCAGGTGAAGTTACTAATTGAGCTACTGTTTTGATCACATGCCTTGCACATAATTTTATATAACAAATAGAAATATGATATTTGATCGAATCCAAAATTACTTGAAATAGATTATGACTATAAATGGTCATTAGGGCATGAGACAATCAGGAGGGGGGGGTGGGAGGGGGAGAGGGGGAGGGAGACTCCCGGGATTTGGAATAGTTTTATATATAAGATATAGTAGGGCTAAACCTCTTAACCCGGCTATAGCATTTTGAGCAGTGACTAGGCCTAAGAGATTAAGAGGATTGAGCAAGCCTAAGGCTAGAGTAGTTCTTGGATGGATGACCCCTCTGGGAAGCGAGGCGTCAGTTGGTATCAAAGCCAATCACCAACCATAAGTGTGAGATGATCCTTGGCTGAGCCAGGGTCATAAAACGGGCAAAAGCACGGCTCTCCGACTGACGGCCATTGTGGGTGGAGCGCGGCTCCCCACAAGGTTATCTAAGGCTAGGAAGACGAGTCTCACATCGGCGGTGCTTGTGAGTGTGTTTGAACCTGAGAGGACGTCAGAGCCTAAAAGAGGGAAGCAGGTAACCGAGAGGAGAATGTGACACCCCTAGGATTTGGAAGTCCTATATATAAGGTATTATAGAGATAAACCTCTTAACCTAGCAATACCATTTTGAGCAGCGGCTAAGCCCAAAAGGTTAAGAGGGTTGAGCAAACCTACGGCTAGAGTAGTTCTAGAATGGGTGGCGCTCCAAGAAACTGGGGCGTGACAAAGAGAGAGAGAGAAAGAGAGATGTATGCTTGGATATCCACATCTGAATCAGCATACAAGTGTGTGACGGGCACTCAAGGGGTGTAGAAGCACCAAGCTAACCAACAAACAAGATTCAGATGCCACTCGAATTATCAAAACCCAATCAAGATCTTTGGTTTGACCTGACTATATTGCCTCTTAAATCTAGTATTTCAATCAGCTTTTGTGCTCTGCCGAGAGTCAAAAGGCATGATAAAATAAGTTGACGTGCCTTCCCAATTGGCAATCATCACAGCATTCTTTGGCAAGTAAAATGAAGGAGAAATATTTCCTTACCATTGCACAAGACATTAAGGGTCTGTCCAATTGAAGCATTCAGCCAGCACGAGGACATATGGACGGTCAGCACGATATACATTTTAGCTGAAAAGAAAGCAAGAAAGGGAGGCTCTGACCTGCTATTCGAACATTTCAAGAGGCATCATGTAGTCTTATGCACCTTAAAGACAAAGGACAGAACAAGGTTGCCTGCAAAACAGCAGACCTTCCAATTGAGTGCTGCCACACATAGCATAGAGAGGAAAATTATTGCCTGCACCTGGTGCATCACAGGAGCCAGTTCCTAGAAAACGCTGTCTTTTCACCCTCAGTGGTTTGTTAGCTAAAATAAAGGCTAAATTACACTTTTGGTTCTCAAACTATGAGGCGGGTGACACTTTGGCCCTCAAACTATAATTGCTACAATTTTCTGTCTCGAACTTCCTTGACTGTTGCAATCAAATCTCACAAGCCAATTTAGTTGAGTGGATGGTGATGTCTCACATATGTAGCAGTAATGTGGCAGTATTGTTGTCGATGACATCACAAGAGACCCACCTAAAGCTTCAATTAGTCTGTTCTCAACCATTTCCCCCACTTTATTCAAAAGGCATCATATAATTCTTGCACCATTATAATATATGGTGGTAAAGGTTGCCTGCTAAATTAGCAGACCTTCCAATTTACCAAAGGAGAACTGATACTAAAAGAGCTGTTTATTTTGTACACTCAGCAAAGAAGAAATGGCTTGGACAAACCGTTGGCACCCAGGTTGGCAACCATCACAGCCTCCTTTGCACCCTGTTTAGAATCCTTTGAATCACTGATTTGAACGAAATTGCAAACAAGAACTCGTTAATCCTTGGAAACATTAGCAGGTGTGGATTGAATTGATTTTCAATGGTTTCAAATGATTTCAGCAATTCTAGGCAGATCCACTGGTTTGTGGTCGGATCTACCATAATTTGCATTTTTGCTCCAAAAATGCCCTCACAGGATTGCAAATATACTCACTTCTACAACGATTTGGTGCCAAACAGAGTATTACATTAGAAAAGGAGTAGATATATCTTCTGGTACATTCAAGGCCTCACATGGAAAAATGGTTGCCTGTAGAAGAGTAGTGCCTTCCAAGATTTCCATGCCATGCACCTACTGCTGAAATCCAAGGGTTAAATAGTTAATCGCAAACTCTCTCTCTCTCTATATATATACAGCCAAAACCAAGAATGAAGGCTTGGTCAAAACCGAAAAGCGAAGTTTTTTGGGTTTTCCCTTTCGGGAGGGGATGGGGAGACGATAGACTCCACCCACCACCACCACCACTATAGTAAAATTAACAATAACAGCAGCAATTAACAAGAAGAAGAAGAAGAAAAAAATAAGACATCAAGAAGAGAAATGGAGATGTAATTAAAAAAAAAGATAATAGTTGCTTTAGCTAGAATCTAGAAATATGAGAGGAATCAAGAAGATGGCAATCTGACGCCATCAACATAGGAGGCATCCTCAAATGAAGCCGAAGCTTCTTAAACTATTATCACCATCCCATATCAACATTAAAATGTTTTCTTTTTTTCTTCTGCTTTTTGTGGTGCAAGAGAAAGTAGACAGCGGGGCTTATACAAAGGAGGGAGCATGCCCTGTACTTCTTCTTGCCCCCAATTACGACTCACGCGCCAATCCTCTAGTGATTAAATTACACTGAAGCGTGCTAATGAGAGATCTTGCCTGGAACATATGGACCAAAGTGATGGCCAGGGATGAACTGCAAGAATATGTGAAAGATAAGGGACAAGTGTTTACGGAATAGGTTCGAGGACTAAGTCACAATATTGGGATAACCCTCAAATATATTGAGAAGGATAAATAGTATGATGATCCCCACAACTATAGGCCATTTTGAAATAGACCCCCGAACAACTATCCAGTTGTCATCAACCAGCATTACGCAGGGTTCCAGGAAGTTGATAAGGAAAATATGAAACAACCCATCCTAGATTCTACATGCAGCAAGAAAGCCAGAGGAGCGGGGGGGGGGGGGGGGGGGGGGGGGGGGGGGGGGGGGGGGGGGGGGGGGGGGGGGGGGGGGGGGGGGGGGGGGGGGGGGGGGGGGGGGGGGGGGGGGGG
>NC_033622.1:2362621-2445676 GCF_001540865.1 Ananas comosus | reverse complement strand
GGGGGGGGGGGGGGGGGTGGTGAGGGAAGAGTGTACCACTGAATAGCAAAAAATGAATTAGGAGAAGAAAATGGAGGCTCAGATATGCCATTTAATCATATCTTATGAGGGGTCCTGCAATCTTATGCACCTTGAAGACGTAACAGCATAATGTTACCTACAAGACCGCAGACCTTCCAATTTAAGTACTGCTACAGGTAGCTGATGTTGGCCTTATAGCTGCTTAGAAAGGAAAAATTATTGTCTGCACCCGGTGAATCATGTCACCCAAGACCACCCAAAGGAACGAAGCAAAGGGCTGTCAAGGAGCGTAAAAGGACCAAGAAAACCAACAAACCAGACTCAAATCCCACCAGAATTGTCAAAATCCAACAAACATGTTTGGTTTGAGCTGACTATATTGCCTCTCATATCCAGTATTTCGATCAGCTTCTTTACTCCGCCAAGAGTCAAAAGCAAGGATAAAAGAAGCTGAGGTGCATCCCCAGCCGGCAATCATCACAGCCTCCATTGACAACTAAAATGAAGGAGAAACACTTCTTTAGCATAGCATGAAACATTAAGGGCCTGTCTGATTGAAACATACAGTCAACATGAGGACATTCATACAGTCAGCATGAGAATATTGATAGTTGAAAAGATAGTAGAAGGAAAGAGAGGCTCCGACTTGCCATTCGATCAGGCATTATGTAACCTTGTGTACCTTAAAGACATATGATAGAACAAGGTTTCCTGCAAAACAGCAGACCCTCCAATTGAGTGCTGCTACAGCTACCCCGCAAGGCTGCCCTAGTGAGCAGCTGAGATAGGAAAATTATTGCATACAGCAGATGCATCGCAAGCCATTGAAAGCTTCTCTAGGGGGAAAAAAAAAATCCAGTACTTTCTTTTTATCCTGGGTGCTTTGTAAGTTAATATAAGGCTAAATTACACGTTTGGTCCTCAAACAATAAGGCGGATGACACTTTAGTCCTTAAACTTTAATTTGTTGCAACTTCTGAATCAACATTTCTTGATTGTTGCAACATGTTCCATAGTCCAATTTAGTAGAATAAATGATGTATCACTGATAAGGGAGTGATGTAGAAGTACTGTGATTGATAACATGGCAAGAGACTCATCAAAAGCTTCAAAGGTTGCCTGCTAAATTAGCAGACCATCCAATTTACGGAACAACTGATATTATAAGAGATGTTTACACTGTACAATGGTAAAGAAGAAACGGCAAGGGCAAACTGTGGGCAACCAGATTGGCAATCATCGAAGCCTTGTTCATTCCCTGTTTGGAATCCTCCAAATCACTGATTTGGATGAAATTGCCAAGAAGAACTGGTTCATCCTTGTAGACATTAGCAGGTGTACTTTAAATTTATTTCCGATAAAGCAAATCCACTGGTTTGTGGTCAGATTTGCCATAGTTTGCATTTTCTGCAATACAAATGCCCTCATGGAATTGCAAATATATTCAATTCTATAATGATTTGGCACCAAACAGAGTATTGCATGAGAAAAAGGAATAGATATCTCTTCTCGTACATCGCAAGACATCACATAGAATAATGCTTGCCTGCAGAACAGCAGAGCCTTCCAAGATAACCATGCTATCCACCTTCTGCTGAAACTTTAGCCCTCATCTAGAATTGTTCCTGTTGTTTTTTTTTTTTCCAACCCTCAAACACCAACAGTGTGTGTGTGTGTATATATATAGAATAGAGCTTATGCTGCTTTGAGAAGTTACAACTTAAACTTTTGAGCCCTTGGATCCGTACTTTAACCATCACTAGCTAGTAAACCATAGGGATCCAAGGGTCCAAAAGTTCAAAGTATATGCTTCTAAAAGCGCACGCGCGCACACACACATATATATGTGTGGGCTCGGTCAACCCCGAGAAACGAAAGCTTCCCTTTTTACGAAGGGGCAGGGAGATGGTAGACTCCATCCACCCCCACCACCACCACCACCACAATAATAATAATAATAATAATAATGATAACAACAACAACAACAACAACAACAACAACAACAACAATAGGGCATCAAGAAAGGAAGTAGGAGGAAATGATAGCTGCTTTAATGAGGATCAAGAAAAAGGTGAGGTATCAAGAAGATAGGTGAGGTATCAAGAGGAACATGATCCAGTGCCATTGACACCGGAAGCATCCTCAGACAAAGCTGAAGCACCTTCAAAGGTTATAATCCTCATCATCATCATCATCATCATCATCATCATCATCATTATGAATGACCACCGTCACTCCCGCCAATGTATTTCCGGAGTAATGGCTGCAGCTCAGTAGCCTGCAGAAGAGCAGACCGTCCAGAACTGCCCCGCCATTACCACATTCCCTGTCTAACCTAAAAACACTTGAGGAAAGGAAGAGATGGGAAACGAGACAAATGACTTTCTTCTTTCTTTCTTTTTTTTTTTTCCTTTTTTTGGGGTGGAAGAGAGTAGGAGACAGAGGGACTTACAGGAAGAAGGGAGCATCCCTGCATTTCTGCTTGTCCCCAACGCAGGGTTCTCTCTTTCGTATCGCCTTAGCGATGTACCCGTCCGTCCATCCATCCGTCCATCCCTCATTGGAGGGCTCAAGAGTATTTTTCCTCTGAATAAATGTACCACAAGTAGGGGTGAAAATGGTTAGGATAAAATCCGATCGAATCCAACATCATCATACCCGAATTAGCCTACGAAATGGATACGGATATGGTTTCATCAAAAATCCGACCGTATTCGACCGTGTCACCCCTATGAGTCCTCAGCATTGCCGAAGTCGCATGTTCAGTTTATTTTTATAGAAAACCGGTTTGGGGATAAACTTGAAAGAAGTGAGATTTGAAGTTCCAATTTTGTGGAAATTTTGATTACCCACTAAGGAAGAAGGATGCAAAAGAGCAATTCTTCGGCTCTGTACAACTACAAAAAGTTACATCGCGATGCTCAACGCTAATAATACGAACCTCGGTACAAACTCCAGCTTACAGCATCAAAAATTGGTTGCCAGCATATAAGCAGGCCATCCAATGTTCCTGCCAGGCAGGTCTAATGCTCTGTTAAAACTACACTACCTGCGGGCCATATTTAAAGACAAAAATATGCCAAACCCCCTCCAACTGCGGTGTAATTATCACCACTAAACTTCAAAAACATATATTGTCATAAAGGAACATTTTTCCTCTTATCAACTAACCACCTTGTTGCAAGAGGCGATTTAGCAAACAGAAGTTCTTTAAACAAGAGCAAGCAAGGGGTAAAAAATTGTTAGTTCTAAACAAGGAAAAGGAGATATTTAGACGCTGTGGCTCAGATCTGCCATTTTTGTGTGCATTCGCAAACCTACACATACAAAGCAAAATGGATGCTTGCAAAATAAGCCTTCCTAAGGTTGCCGAGCTGTGCGGATCAAAGTTTAGTCAAATGTTGTAGGGATTTGGTGCATCCATACATGGCAATCATCACAGCCACCACATAGAAAGAGGTAACAATGCATCTTTCAACAGCAGCACAGCTCATTTGTGGCGCAGAACAAAAGTGCAAATTTAGAGCCTCTATTGACACATGACCATCAACATATTTCTTTTATTTACCCAACAAATATGCCGCAATTGTTAACCATAGAGTCTAAGATGTCTACACAACAAACATGCGGACGGTTGTCTACAATCTGCCTTTCTCGAAATGGTCCATAGTTCAGATAAGTTCTGCACATTTTCACCCCATTTTTATGAGCATTTGCGAACTACACATACAAACGCAAAATGGATGCTTGCTAAACAAGCCGTCCAAAAGTTGCCACGCTGTGCAGATCAAAGTGTAGTCTAATGTTCAAGGGTTTTGATGCTTCCATACTTGGCAATCATCACAGCTGCCACATGGAAAGACATAAGAATGCAGCTTTAAACAGCAGCACAGATCATTTCTTTCGACACACAACCATCTTGTTCAACATATTTCTTTCATTTACCCAACAAACATGTCGCAACTGTTTACCATAGAGTCAAAGATGTCTACAAGCGGACGGTTGTCTACAGTCCATCTTTCTCGAGCAGTTAGATAATTGTGACAGAGGATAAAGTACAAGAAAGCTTTTCATAATTTAACGAAGATGATGCTGAGAAGGGAGGTGGCTCAGATCTGGCCTTTTCATCAGAATCTTCACAGAACTACACAAACAGCTGCATAATGGTTGCTCACAGAATTGCAAGCCTTCCAAAGATTGCCAAGCTACGTTTCAGTCAAATGCTTCAGTTCTGGTGCATCCAGGCAGTCATCATAGCCATTCCTCAAAGAACATGTACATTCAGATAACGTACAATCCGACACTTGTTGCTTCAAAATAGCAAACTGAGGATTAAAATCCCCTGTATAGATGCAAATATTGGTTGTCTGCATCGGAGCTAGCCGTTCAAGATAGCATGCCGAGCAGGAGCCAGTTTCCACGAGGAACTGCATTTTGAGTTTTTTTTTTTTCCTTTTTGTGTGTGTGTGTGTGTGTGTGTGTGTGTGTGTGTGTTTTTTTTTTGTTTATTTTTGAAGGGGGGGGGGGGGAGCAGGGGGATCTTCAAGAAGTGAACCTTAGACCTTATTGATCCATAATAGTGCCACCACCAACTTTTTGCTCTATATTTCAACCTAGAAAATCGAGATCGAGAGAGAGAGAAAAGGAGAGGCTAGAATACTTCTACAAGTACAGCTCACTTCCGTGTCATTTCCGATAATGGGGCATCTGGATAGACCATCAGCACCGTCAAACATGATCTAGGATATTTCAACTTTCTAGGTTTCAAACTTCATCATTCTTTGATATCATTTGCTAAGTAGTCAAGTTGTCCAGAAATCAACAATTTTAATGTCTAATATACGATGTATTTGGCATTGCTTGATCACTAGGCAAATGATGTCGCAAAGAAACAGCTTAAAAGTACAAACCACAAAAAACAGCATGTAACTGCTAGGTTGCCTGCAAAAGTGCAGACCATCCGTTTCTACAGTTATTCATGAAAGGGATTTTTTTTAATGCAAAAGTGCAGTTTTTAGGGTTGACCATACTACCTCTTATATCCAGTATTTCGATCAGCTTCTGCACTCCATTAAGGGCGCGTTTGGTTCGAAGTTGGAATCGGAATCAGAATCGGAATCGAAATAAGCTGAAATCAGAATTGGAATGACTCATTACCTAATTCTGTTTGATTCATTACCTGAATCGGAATCGGAATAAATCATTCCCATTGTCGGTGTTTTGTTCAGATAGATATAAAAAACGTAATCAAATTAATATACTAACTTTATCTTTATAATATATTAATTTAAATTCAAACTGAAAATTAAATATTAAAAATTTACATCAAAATTTTGAAATAATGTCAAAATTTTAAATCTATTTTTTTTTAAAAAATTAAACTTTGAAGTTGAGTGGATAATTCAAAATATAAAACTAAATTTCGATTTATTCAAATTCAAACTTAAAATTACAATTTTAATTTTAATTTGAATCCATAAATTTAATTTAAGTTTTAAATAAAATTTGAATAAAACTTTATATAAATTAAAATTTAATTTAAATTCAAATTTATAAGTTAGATTCAAAATAATTGATTAAATTTTAATTTTTAATTCAAATTCAAATTAAAATTTAAAATTATAAATTTAATTTCTAAATTTAAACTCATATTTTAATTTAAAAAAGTTGAAAAAATTAATTTAATCCGAATAAATATCCATTCCGTCTGGATTCAACTGTCAATCCGGCCTACTAGACCGGATTGGAAAAAGAGATGATTAGGGGATTCCCATCCCACTCGGGAATAGGAATGGGAATGGAACTCCCGCATACCAAACACCCACAAACAGATTCACCCATTCCGATTTCGATTCCAGAGTGAAAAAGAAGTGAACCAAACACGCTCTAAGAATCAAAAGCCAAGAAAAAAACAAGTTGAGGTGCCTTCGCAACCGCCAATCATCACAACATCCTTCGAAACGTAACATAAAGGAGAGACGCTTCCTTAACATTTGCATGAAGCATTAAGGGCCTGTCTAATTGAAGCATACAGTCAGCATGAGAACATCGACAGTCAGCATGAGAAATATTACTAGATGAAAAGGAAGTAGAAGGATAGAGAGGCTCCGACTGGCCATTCGATCATATCAAGAGGCATCATATAGTCTTATGCACCTTGAAGACAACCGACATAACAAGGTTGCCTGCAAAATAGCAGGCCTTCCAATTGAGTGCAGTTATAGGTGCCGAGATTGGAAAATTATTGCTTGCCCAGTCGTTTGTTATATAAAATAAGGCTAAATTACACTTTTGGTCCTCAAACCATAATAGCTGCAATTTCTAGCTCAAACTTTTTTGATTGTTGCAATCAAGTTTCATAGGCCAACTTACTTTCGGTAATGTCCCACTAATGCAACAGTAATGTGACAGTGTTGTGGTTGTTGACGTGGAAAGAGACTCATCGAAAGCTTTAATAAGCTTGTTCTCAATAATTTCAGCAAGTCTAAGCAAGACATCACATGAAAAAATAGTTGCCTGCAGAGAAGCAAAGCCTTCCAATATTACCATGCCATGCACCAACCGCTGAAAACTTAATGCCTCATGTGGCATGATTGTTGTTTTTTTTCCCCTTATATTCCCCACACACAAACTGTATATATATACATATATGTCTATAGATAGATAGATAGATAGATAGATAGATAGATAGAATTGAGCTCCTATGCTTTTAAAAGTGCCAAGTCATTGGTGCTTGTAGGTTTTCGGCCTAGGATGAAGATTTGTAGGGTTAGGATAATAGTTGTCCCCAAGATTTGAGCGGGTAGTTGGTCGAATAGTATAATCTTAGGGGTGGAATTGGTCAAAGAGATAAATCTAACAATGGGAAACTTACAAAAACTTACAAGGACCAAGTGCTTGGTGCTTTTAAAAGCACCATAGCCGAACTCAATATATATATATATATATATATATATATATATATATATAGAGAGAGAGAGAGAGAGAGAGAGAGAGAGAGAGAGAGAGAGAAGGCTTGGTCAACCCCACAGAACGAAGTTCTGTGGGTTTCCCTTTTCACAGGGGGCAGAGAGAGAGCAGACTCCACCCACCTGCACGACCACCACCACTACGACAATAACAATAACAATAATAATAATAATAACAATAACAACAAAATGGCATCAAGCAAAGAATGGCTAAGTACAAGAAAAATGATGATAGTTACTTCAGCCAGGATCAAAATATATGAGAGGTGTCAAAAAGATGATGATCCAATGCCGTCGACAACGGAGGCATCCTCACATGAAGTCGAAGCGCCTTTAAAGATTATGATGATAATCATCATCATTATAAATGATGGCCACAAAATGATCGCCACCGCTGCCGTTGCCGCACCAATTCTGGAATAATGGCTGCAGCTCAGTAGCCTACAAACAGCAAACCATCCAATGCTGCCCCGCCAATACCAGATTCTCTAAGGGGGTGTTTGGTTTCTCAGTGTGGGAGTGAAGAGACAGAGGAGCTTGCAGCAAGAAGGGAGCACGCCCAGTACTTTGTTTTTCCCCCAACATAGGCTCTCTAGCTCGTATCGCCTCGAAGGCATACCCATACATCCGTAATTGAGGGCTCACAGTATTTTGCCTCTCTAAATAGCCCAAAAGGATGCAATGTTTGCGCCCAACATACATTTTTTAGTAAACATTAATAATTGAAACAATGTACAAAGCCTCCCTAAACTCTAACACTTTTGCAAACAGGTGCTAAAACTTCTACTTTTTAACAAATAAATCCCAAAACTTTATCAAATAACATAATAGGGCTCAAGTGAAGCTATTGATTGAGCAACCGTTTTGATTGCATGCCCTGCAACAATTTTGTATAACTTTAAAATGCAAAGAAACCCAATATAAATATAGAAACTTGATGTCGATCAGATGCAAAAGAGAGAGATGTATGCATGCAACCCTAAACCCTTTACAATTTGAAGGAGTCTTTATGAAATTACAATCTTTAAGGAAGGGATTGAAGAAATTAACCCAAATATTTATATACCTAGCATCCAAATCTTTCTTATATTTAGTTCTTATCAAAATCCGAAAGATTAACAAATTCCCTCTGATCTGAATACATATAGGATAGAAAATTTACCATCAACCAGCATGAAGTCATGTTTCAACGGTTTGATAAGGAATATTTAAAACAACCCATCCTAGCTTCTATATGCAGTAAGAAAGCGAGGGGGAAAACAAACGTGAACAACCAAATCTCAATAGCTAAAAAGGAAGTAGGAAAATAAAATGGAGACTCAGACATGCCGCTTAATCACCACATGAGGGATCTTGTAATCTCATGCACCTTAAAGACGTGACAGCATAGGCTTGCCTGCAAGGCCTTCCAATTAAATACTGCTACGGGTACTTAATGTTGGCCTCACGAGCTGCCCAGAAAGGAAAAATTATTGCCTGCACCTGGTGCATCATGTCAGCCAAAAACCACCCACTGAGATGTTGTCTATCCCACAAATGAACAAAGTGAAAGGCTCCCAAGGGTTGTAAAAGGACAAAGCAAACTAACAAACCAGATTCAAATCCCACCCGACTTGTCAAAACCCAACCAAAATCTTAGGTTTGAGTTGACTATATTGCCTCTTATATCCAGTATCCTTATCAGCTTCTGTACTCCGCCGAGAAGCAAAAGCCGGGATAAAATAAGCTGAGGTGCATTCCCAACCGACAATCATCACAGCCTCCTTTGACAAGTAAAATGAAGGGAAAAAAATACTTAACATGGGATAAAACATTAAGTGCCTGTCTGATTGAAGCATACAGTCAACATGAGGACACACGGACGGTCGACATGAGAAATATTAAAAGCTGAAAAGAAAGTAGAACGAATGTTTCAAGTAGAAGGAAAGAGAGGGTTCAACATGCCATTTGATCATATCAAGAGGCATCATGAGAGTCTTATGCACCTTGAAGACAAATGACAGAACAAGGTTGCCTGCAAAACAGCAGACCTTCCAATTGAGAGCTGCCACTGAGATGAGGAAAATTAGGGTAAATTGCACATTTTGTCCTCAAACTTTGAGACACATGACAAGGACCAAACATTAATTTATTGTAATTTCTGATTCAAATTGTTGCAATCAAGTCCTACAATCTAATTTAGTTGACTAAATATTGATATGTCGGTAATGTGAAAGTGACGGTAGCAATATGGTAATTGATGATGAGACAAAAAATAAAATGTCACATCACTATTACATCAATGATGCATCAATATTTAGTCATCTAAATTGGATTGCAGGACTTGATTGCGACAATTCAAAAAGTTCAGGCTAGATTGTAACAGATTAAAGTTTGAGAACCAAAGTGTTACACATTGTTTGAGGACCAAACATGCAATTTAGCAAGAAAATTCTTACCTGCTCAGTGGTTTGTTAGATAAAATAAGGCTAAATTACACTTTTGGTCCTCAAACAATGAGGCAGGTAACACTTTAGTCCTCAAAATATAATTGTTGCAATTTCGACTCGAACTTTCTTGATTGTTGCTATCAAGTCTCACAAGCCAATTAAGTTGAGTGAACGGCAATATGTCGCTAATCAATATTATGGTTGATGACACAGCAAGAGACCCACCGAAAGCCTCAATTTGTTTGTTCACAACCATTTCCCCGGCCTTACTCAGAAAGCATCATAAAATCCATGCACCATAACAATGGATGCTAGCATAAGGTTGCCTGCTAAATTAGCAGACCATCCAATTTGCCGAAGAAGAAATGATATTAAAAGAGCTGTTTTCGCTGTATACACTGGGTAAAGAAGAAATGGCTTGGACAAAGCATTAGCACCCAGGTTGGCAACCATCACAGCCTCCTTTGCACCCAGTTTCGGATCCTCCAAATCACTGATTTGGATGAAATTGCAACCAAGAACATGTAAATCCTTGGAAACATTAGCAGGTGTGGTTTGAATTGATTTCCACCGGTTTGAAGTGATTTCAGCAAGTCTAAGCAAACCCAACGGTTCCAGTCGGATCTACCATGATTCCAATTTCCGCTCCAAAACACCTGCACGGAAAAATTGGTACGAAACACAGTACTGCAGTACACCACAAGACATCGCATGGAAAAGTGGTTGCCTGTAGAAGAGCAGAGCCTTCCAAGATTACCATGACCATGCCAAGCACCAACTGCGAGAACCTAAATGCCTCATTTTGAGTCGACCACCCGACCTCCCAGAATTTTGATTTTACCACCGAACTTTCCAATTTGTTCGATTTGAGTCGGTCAACGATAATCGGACTTCAAAATTTAAACTAATTGCTTACTTTAATGAATTCATAGTTGCTTACTAATCGGCTTAAATCAAATAAATTGAAAGAACGGGTAGTAAAATCCAAACTTTTAACTGTTAGGTAGTCAGATCGAAAAGGATGATAGTTGCGGAAAGTTTTATACATCTTTACCCCGAAAGGCGAAGTTTTGTGGGTTTTCCTGAAACCTTTCAGGATAGGGCGGGGAGACGGTAGGCTCCACCCACCCCCACCACCACCACCACCAACACCAACACCAACACGAACACAGTAACAGTAACAACAACAAGGAGGAGGAAGAGGAGGCATCAAGAAGAGAAATGGAGAAGTAGAATAAAAAGAAAAAGAAAAAATGATGATAGTTACTTCAGCCAGGATCAAAAAATATGAAAGGGAGCAAGAAGATGCTGATCCAATGCCGTCGACAACGGAGGCATCCTCACATGAAGTCGAAGCGCCTTTAAAGATTATGATGATAATCATCATCATTATAAATGATGGCCNCATCCAGCGCGCTGCCCCGCCATTGCCAGATTCTGTAATGCGATGTTTGGTTTCCGGGAAAGGATCAAAGGAGAGAGAAATGTGTTTTCTCCCTCCTTTTTTTTTTTTTTTTCCCCTCTCTTTGGTGATGTGGGAGTTCGTCATAGCAAGAAAAGGAGCACGCCTTGTACCTCCCGAAGACACGAAAGAGTCTAGAATACACCAATTACTGATGGCCTCCTCCCTCACTTATTAGACGAAAATTTCAATTAAATAGCCACCCGAAAAATTTTATTTGCGCAAATAGCCCTATCTAAAAATTATTTGCAAAAATAGTCCTGGCCCTGCCACGCCAGCGCCAAATCAGCACCACGCGAGCAGGGCCTGGGCCAGGTGGCTAAGTTGAACACGGCAATTGGTTCACCGTGTTTAGACACGGTGAACCAATCACCGTGCTCATTGTATTACTCCCGCCCACGACGGGGTGTTAGTATTACATTAGACACGGTGATTCGTTCACCGTGTCTAAACACGGTGATTCATTCACCGTGTCTAAACACGGTGAACTATTCACCGCGGTGAACTAATCACCGTGTCCTTTACTTCCATATTTGGCCAAATACGGCTTAGGTGTGGCTAGTTGTATTGGACACGGTGAATGGTTCACCGTGTCCAATTCAGTTAGTTCAAGGTTTAGGGTTTACCAGACTTAACCATTTTCGAAGGTTTAGGGTTTACCAGACTTAGCCATTTTCGGGGTATAGGGTTGTATAGGACACGGTGAATGGATCGCCGTGTCCAATGCATGGGCCGGGTGCGGCTGCGAGAAAATCTAACACGGCCTGGCCCAGTTCGTTAACCAAGCGCCTATGGCCCAATAAAGAAAGTCGGGCCAGATCTAAAAGTGCGGCTGCGAGAAAATCTAACACGGCCTGGCCCAGGNGCACCCGGCCCGTGCATTGATTCGGTTCCTGGGCCAGGCCGTGTTAGATTTTCTCGCAGCCGCACTTTTAGATCTGGCCCGACTTTCTTTATTGGGCCATAGGCGCTTGGTTAACGAACTGGGCCAGGCCGTGTTAGATTTTCTCGCAGCCGCACCCGGCCCATGCATTGGACACGGCGATCCGTTCACCGTGTCCTATACGCGGTGAACCGTTTACCGTGTCTAAATGCGGTGAACAGTTCACCATGTTTAGACCCGGTGAACGTATCGACCGTGTTTAAGTGTGGTACCAACCCTCCGCCTTGGGCTGGAGTGATACATTGGACACGGTGATTGGTTCACCGTGTCTAATACAACGGTGAGCCAATCACCGTGTTCTATGCCTTATTTGGCACCCGCGAAATGGTGTGTAGTACATTAGACACGGTGATTGGTTCACCGTGTCTAAACGCGGTGAATAGTTCACCGTGTTTAGACGCGGTGAATGGTTCACCGTGTTTAGACACGGTGAACGAATCACCGTGTCTAATGTAATACTAACACCCCGTCGTGGGCGGGAGTAATACAATGAGCACGGTGATTGGTTCACCGTGTCTAAACACGGTGAACCAATTGCCGTGTTCAACTTAGCCACCTGGCCCAGGCCCTGCTCGCGTGGCGCTGACGTGGCGCTGGCGTGGCAGGGCCAGGGCCATTTTTGCAAATAATTTTTAGACGGGGCTATTTGCGCAAATAAAATTTTTCAGGGGGCTATTTGCAAAGAAAGCCCTTTAATTACTGATGTCCTCCTCCACTCATAAGACGAAAATTTTTAGGTTAATTACATACAGGTTGCCAAAATATAGTAAATTATTTTTATATTTGGTTTAGATTTGTAGTTATCTAAATTAGAGTTAAATCCTAATTTATTTGGGATTGGATATAATTTAGATTTAATTTAGCATATATATTTTATAGATTATAATTAGGAGTGTAATTCTAATCTAATTAGAATTAGACTTTAATTAGAAAACATGTATTATATATATATACTAGTGTACTAACCCGCGCGATGCCGCGGATAAATAATAGAAAAAAAATTAAAAAATATTGAAGAGTAAGAAGAAAGAAGTTTGGAAAATAAAAATTTAAGAGTGTTTTATTTTTTGGGTAGGGAAACGTATGAATTGAACTAACCAATATAGCCATTGAAAATTGATAACTGCCCAGAATCAACATTCAAAAAAAAAAAACCTACAAAGGTCGTATGAAGATGGAGATAATAATGTTGCGATGATGACGACGATGGCGATGAAAATCTGATAAAAATTTGCAAAATTTTGCACCCTTTTGAGCATGGAATGATCAAAAGTTGTGGGCCAAACCTGCCACATCAATTATGAAATAAAAAATAACCTCTAAATTAATCAAAATAATGCATATAAATCAAGTCCTTAATTGATACAATCACCATATAAAAAATAATGCAAATAAATTAAATTCTAAATGAATACATAGTAAGAATTCGAGATTAAAATAAAGAAAAGAAAAATTAGGTTTAGGATTTTCGTTTTCCAAACCTACCCCTCGAACCGTCCATTATTGCTCTCCAATTAGCTTTCTCTATTGAAAAACCGTTCGATTACCTTATTTTTCCATAAATCCGAAGAGATCGGCATTAATAGAAACCCTATAAACACTCTTTTGATTCGGAGGGGGGGGGTTCGGGTCGAGTCGGATTGGCACGGATTAGAGCTTGGAAAACTCCCTTACTATTCCCCAATCTCTAGATCTGAAAGTAGTAACTATTCATCTTCTCCTTTTCTAATTTTGCATGTTAGGAATTATTTGTGGGAGAAGAAAGGACTAATTGTGAAGAGAAAACGTATAAATTAAAAAGCACATTGATTATATGTCATTGAATAGAGAGGAGGGGAGGAGAAAAGCCAAGAGTAAGAATCAATTCAAAAAAAGTAATTTTGAATAGGAAACGTATAAATTAAAAAGCACATTAATTACATGTCATTGAATAAAGAAGATGGGAGTGGAAAAGCCAAGAGTAAAAATCAATTCAAAAAAAAGATTAGTGAGAGTGGAGAAAAACTTGCCACGTGGCAAAATTATTGGGAATTCACATAGAGTAATAGATACGCTACGGCTAAGTTAATAATGCCGCGACCAAAATTAGATGCCATGTGCTAATTATTCTGAGCTGCCGGGGCTCTAATTAAGCAATCCATGTTGGTCTTGCGGTCCGTACGGTCAGGAGCTGCGGCTGATTAGAAGCCACACTCTAATTAAGCCAAGCTATGCACGTTTCGTACGGTCAAGAATCCGCGGCTACTTTAATTTAGCCATACGTCGTACGGGTGAGAGAGAAGCCAATTTTGGAGTTGCTTGTTGCGGCGTTTCGATCTAATTAAGCTTTGGTTATTTTTCGAGAAATCTTCTTTGTATTCCGCCTTTTCGACATTAACAAAGTATTTGCTCCGTCTTCGCCCGTGGACGTAGGCTGTTGGCCGAACCACGTAAATATCGGTGTACTCTTTCCTTATCTTTTCTTTTCCTGCATTAAATTATTTTCTGGATCTACTTTTCGTCGTTCCGATTATAACAAACAAATATATTTTTATAAAATTTAAATTTTATAAATTATTTTTGTAAAAGCTGGAGGGGTGATAAGTTGAACACCGTGAATCATTCACCGCATTCAAACACGGTAAATGATATATTTTTCTTAGACACGGTAAATCATTCATCGTGTTCAATTACGGTGAATGGTCCATTCACCATGTTCCGTGCTTATATTTTTTGTATTCCCTTTTTTTAATACTTATATTTTTTTCGTAATACATATAATTGTATTTTTTTAAACACGGCGAATTATTCATTGTGTTTAGAGTTTAGACATGGTGTGGATGAGAGGTAGAGAAAAGATAAGAGTTGGGAAAAGAGAGTTTAGAGAAGAAGAGAGTTTGGGGAAGAAGCAGATTCAATATTTCATTTTATTGATACCCTGTTTACATTATACTTTGGTATTTATAGTACTTGGTAATTTGGACTAAACTAAAAACGCACCTAGTCTATGAGGGCTAAACAGCAAAAGTGATAAATTGAGGAAAAACTCGTATGGGCTGAAATCTCATGGTAGTTGGGCCCTTTCCCGGGCTTTCCCGATCTCTTCTGCTGATTGTCAGGCAAACGGACTCGGGTCCGCACTTCTCCTCACTACCCGCAACCCTGCAGGTCTTGGGTTTGCCATTTCGCCTCGATCCGAGCTCCGGTTCGCCTGACCCATGCATAACGGTAAGTGGGCGTCGGTTCCTGCCTTCTCCGCATCACCCGCAACCCGGCGGGGCTTGGGTCTGCGTTTTACGCCCGATCCGGTAATTCGACCGCCCGATCCGCCTACTACTTCCGTCCTTATTTCTGGTCTTACTATTGTAAAGTTGACATTTTTACTTCCTTCCCCTACTAACTATTAAACTACTTATTCTTCAAGACATTACAATTGTCTTCACCTGGCAAAGGTATACATCTCGTTCGTTACCATATTCCGTACACATGTGTTAGAATGTGCTTTCTTTTTTTTTGTTTTTGTTTGAATGTGCGATTTGATATGTGTTTGGTTCTCTGATTAATTAAGTTCGGATTGTAATAAATGATTAGAATGCCGTTTGTTTGTGACGTTTCTTTTATTAGTAGACTTATATCATACTAGTGAAGAGTCCCGCGCTTTGCAGCGGATAGAAACTATAGTAGTAATTAATAATAATAAAATATTAAATATTTTTTTGTATATCTCACTTGGTACATCTACCAACGATGGAGAGAGAGAGTAAAATAGCTTATTCTAAATAAAAATTAAATGGAAGAGATGAAGAGACGTATGTTAAGAAAGAGAGAATAAAATGAGGGAGATGAGGAGACGAATGTTGAGAGAGAGAGAGTAAAATGGCTAATTCTAAATAAAAATTGAATAGGGGAGATGACGAGACGTATGTTGAGAGAGAGAGTAAAATGACTCATTCTAAATAAAAATTAAATGGGGGAGATGAAGAGACGTATGTTGAGAGAGAGAATAAAATTGATCATTCTAAATTAAAAAAAATTCAAAATTAGGAGGTTATGACACATCAGCTTAAAACATTGGGGATTCATAAAGAGTAATAGATTATAACTATAAAAATATTCCTTCAAAAAAATTGTTTACGAAATTTGGCCTGATGATACGGTTCTACCGTATCGGTAGGGATAAACGATTACTTTGAGATAATCGAACCTCCTAGAGAAAGATATTAGAGAGATAAAGATTGATAAGAGGGAAGAGAACGGGAGGGGAGATAGAACAAGATTCTACCGTATCGATAGGGGTAAATGATCACTTCGAGGGAATCGAACCTCCTAAAGAGAGAGATATTAGAGAGATAAAGATAGATAAGGGGGAAGAGAACAAGATGGAAGATAGAACAACACGGCCAATTTCTTCTTATTCTCCAAATCCTAAAAAATACACATTTATATAACCTAACCCTAATTACACTTTATTGGAAACAACTGAAATATTTTAAAATAATAATATATTATTTCGTAATTAGAAAATCCTAATCTAGGAATGTATCACCTGAATTCTGCCCTGTTTGGACTCTATTTCGTATGCATCGGCTAAATTCTTCTTTTATTTGAGCCAATTTAAGAATTTTTTTTTTAATTTGTCGTCAGTTTTGATTGAAATTTATTTAAATTTTTTATGTATAGATGTATTTCATTTTGTGATATAGCAGAATGCTAAGAAGCTGATACCTGAAGAGTCGATGTAGGAGAAGTTGAAACTGCACGAAGAAAGCGAAGAGATGAGGGACGAGGGCAAGGAGGAAGAAATCCAAAGTGAAATAGAGGAAGAGAAAGGGAACGAGAAGGATCAAAGGGTTTATGAGCAACTTCAGAGGAAGATAAGGTTTACGTTTGGCCGAATGGTAATCGCAGTAGGACTCACGAAGAATGGGCTAGATATTACAAACAAATCAAGGAAAGCGAGGTGTTTAATAATTATTATCTTCTTTTTGAGAGTTAAAGCTTCACAACCTTTTTTTTTTTCACTAATTGTTAATACATGTCTTTTACAGGGATTCGATGTTGATCCATTTCCAGGCACGTGTGAGTTTGGCCTTACGGCGATCACGGATTTTGATGATGAAATTCTTATCAGATGTACTAAATTGGCAATCGAACATTTTAATAAGAAAAATGTATGTTCATGTTCCCTTGTGTATGTCTTTTCCTATTGTTTTTTTCTTTGTGTCTTTATTTTTGTTTGATAAAATTGATTTTATGATGTTTTTTATAATGTAGGATATGAGTTACGTGTTTGTAAAAATAGAGAAGGCAACGTGTAGTGTCGCAACAGGACTTTGGTACTATGTTACCTTCCAAGCAGTTGACGGTGAAGCTGAGCCGAAAATCTTCCAGGCGAAGGTGCTTTATGGGGTGCAACGTAACATTAAAGTTGCTCTTTGTAGACTCAAGCCCACTGCGAGTTAGTAGAGGTACATTTTTATTTATTTGTTTGTATAGTTAGGTTATAGTTTGTGTATATAGTATTTAAATTAATCAGAGCATTTGTTATTTAATTCGATATTTGTAACGATGTGACATGCGATATGTTGTGGAAAGGGAGAATGAGGTTTCCTATGCTAAAATTATTTATTCTGTTCGTCTTGTATTTCTACTTCCAATGCTTAGTTACATCAATGTTCAACTTTGTTTTATGTTAAGTTTCTATATTTTCCTCATTGTGTTAATTTTTTTTCATGAAAAAAATTTCAGCTACCACAATTAGCTAGCTATATATTTGTCCAAATTGGTAATTTCTTGGACTTGTAAAATTAGGAATTTGGATGAGGCTTTTGAATTGTTAGGAGGACTATATCTTTTACTGATTCTCACAAGATTCAGGAAGAGATGCTAATTATTTCCTACATATCAATTGTTGCATAATAGTTTCTGATGCTTCTTGATAGTATTCGTGATAAAGTGTTGGATAACATTCTCCATGTTATCTTTATATGATTATGCTAATCAATGAAATATAATTAGCAATACTTGTTTGTTTAAATTTTCTGTCTCTTTGCAATAACACAACTAGATGTTTCCTTATTTGCTTTGCAGGCGGAATGTCATGCTCTACACCAGGCCTTCCCCATTCAGGTGCTGTTTGGTCGTGAATAATGGTGGTAAATTTTTTTTTTTTTTCGATTGCTGGTTTTTCTTTATTTTAAGTTCTTAGTTATTAGTGTTAGTAATTTGGAGGCTTTAACAAGTTATATTGTGTCATTTTATCTTCTTATCTTTGCCTCAACAAATAAAAGATGCTACTTTTCCTGAATATGGGAGTTTGTCGGTGCTCTCGTGAAGAGTCAAATTTATCTACTTGTAGGGTTCGGTGTGAGATACAAAACTTTGCAGTGTAAAACACATAGCTTAGGCAAATATGTTGCCCTTATATTCTAAGCGGTATTGGCTTCTGCTAATTTCTGATTGGTATTTGTCCGAAAGGCAGTTGAAATATAACAATATGTTGAGTTTGCTTGTTGGCCTTTATATTTGTGAGAAATAAATCCTACTTAGTTCTTTGGAGACAGACAAGCCAATGAAATTTTATTTCAGTTTGCTGCCATAGAAAGAGCCGAGGGCTTTTCCTGTTTCAAATGCTGTTGTTTGCTTCTTGCGATAGAGAAAATGGTCATGCTAAACAAACAGTTGGAATTGCTATTCCGATCCGTACGTGAAGGTTTATTTCTCGTAGATGGAGTTGCTTTTGGTTTAGTTTAATTTCAAGGTACATGGTTTGCGAATTCTAGAATCTCAAGGTGTCATTTATATTTTTGTTCTTCTCCTGGTTGCTGCTTTACCATTGATGCTTTGCCGCTAATAGAGTGGCGTTCGGAACCGAATGCAAAGTTTGAGGTAATCTCACAATTTTATGACTTACAGTGTTAATCTTTGTTGATTTTTGGCAATTGAAAGGGAAATTGGGGCCAATGATGTCGAAAAATTATGAAATTGTCAATTTTGATACCTTTTGATCACTAGGCAAATGATGTCGAAAAATTATGAAATTTAGTTTTCAAATACTTTCAATAGCGTATATGAAATCTAACGGAGCCGATCGTCGATTTGGAAGCCGCATCATTGAAAACAATTTTGTAGTACGGAGGCCTCCGTACTACCGATAGTATACCAGCCTAATTCTATTTAAAGCTAAAATAAAAAAAGTTGTCAGAGTTTTGTTGGGATATTTCAAAATTGCATATTCGAATCCGAATTCGAATCCGAATCCAATTCTATTTAAAGCTAAAATAAAAAAAAGTTGTGAGAGTTTTGTTGGGATATTTTAAAATTGCATATTCGAATCCGAATCCGAATCTGAATATGAGTTGGGGCAAAAAATAGTAAATCTGAATTTGAATCCAAAAAATTTCGGAACTCAAAATCCGAAACCGAATTAGAATCCAAATTCAAATAGAATAATAAGATCCTAATTAGAAAAAAAAAAAACAAAAAAGAAAACTAAAGTTTATAATCTTTTTTACATTGGGTTATTTACACCATTGGTCCCAAACCTTCGCACTATTTTTCAATTTGGTCCCCAATCTTTTTTTTTTTGCAATCAAGTCTCTAATATATTGATTTCATTACAATTAAGTCCCAGCCGTCAAAAAGGTATTAAAATTGACGGAAAATACCACGTCAGCACCATGTCAGCGCCACGGAGGCGCCGTGTCAGCGCCACAGAGGCGGGTGTCAGCGGATTGCAAAAAAAAAAAAAGGTTGAGGACTAAATTGAAAAATTGTGTAAAGGTTGAGGACCAATGGTGTAATTAACCCATTACATTTATAAATTTAAAGCAAGATTTTTAATTTAAGATTTAAATTTTGATTTTGGATTCAAATTTAAATTTGAATTCAAATTCTGATTTTACATTTAATTTTAAAATTTTAATTTTAAACTCGAATTCACATTTCGAATTTTAAATTCTAATTTAATTTCAAACTTTGATTTGAAATTTCAAATCAAAATGTGAATTTGAATTCGATGTTTAAATTCAAATTTAGAATTGAAATCAAATCTTAATTTTAAATTTAAATTTTGAATTCAAATTTAAATTTAAAATCAAAATTTTGAATACGATTTTAAATTTAAATTTCAATTTCAAAACTTTCATTTTAAATGTAAATTGAAATATCAAAATCAAAACTTTAAGTTTGAATTCAAATTTTAGATTCAATTTAAAATTCAAATTTAAAATTTAAATTTCAATTCAAGATTTTAATTTAGCTTTAAATTCAAATTCAAATTTCTAATTTCTCGTTAGTTTAAAATTTTAATTTTAATATTATTTTTGAATTTCAAATTAAAATTTTAAATTTTTTTTAGGGACTAAAGTGAAAAACGTGCAAAGTTTATGGACCAAAATTAACATGCAAAAGGATGCCTATTCTATTCCATTAATTTTAACAGTATTTTTTACGGCGGGACGTGATTGTAATAAAATCAAGAGATTAGGGACTCAATTGCAAAAAAAAAAGTTGGGGACCCAAGTGAAAAATAGTGCAAAGATTTGAGACCATCGGTGTAATTAACCCTTTTTACATTAGTTTAAAGTTTTTTGCTGTTTTTTTGGCATTTTGTTCCAAAAGTAGGGCAGAAGCGTCACTGGGATTGTGATTTGTTCCTCAGGTGGTTTTGGCTTTTGCCAAGTCTGTATCGGCCTGTGGCGCACGTATGGAAAGCATCCGACACCACCGTCCACTGCTAAAATAAAAAAACTAAAAACTGAAAACTAAAGGGTGAAATTCAAAAATCACTCATGTGGTTTCACACTTTCTTATTTTAGTACCCTATAATTAAAGTGTATCTAGTTAGTGTCCTGCGGTTTTATTTTTATTTTTTCGTTAGCTTTTTCGTTAATATTTCGTTAAAATATATATAAAAAATTTTAGATACCCCACCTAGGTTTATCGAACATTCATTTTAATACCGTTTAGTTTTAACTTTGTCACTGATTTAACGAAAAAAATTAATAAAATTTATAATAAAAAAATAAAAATAAAATCGTAAAATACTAAATTAATACACTTTAAATTTAAATTATAGAATATTAAAGTCAGAAAATATAAAACCACAAGGATGGCATTTGAAGTTTTTCTAAAACTAAAATCAAAACGTGCACAGCAAGTCTGAGTCTCCTTCTCCCCCGTCCCTTCGCACCGCCTCTGTTCCCGAAGCCCTTGTCCGATCCTCTCCCCGTCTTCGCCCGGCATCGGCGCCTCTGTTCCCGAAGCCCTTGTCCGATCCTCCCCCCGTCTTCACCCGGCATCGGCGGCGGCGGAGTCTCCTTCTCCTGTCTCTTCGCACTGACTCTGTTCGCGAAGCCCTTGCTCCTCCTGAAGTCCGATCCTTCCCCCCGTCTTCGCCCGGCATCCGCCGCCGCCGCCGCCGCCGCATTGTCCTTCTCGACATGGACGTATTGAAGATTGTCTTCACCTGGCGAAGGTATACATCTCGTTCGTTACCGTATTCTGTACACGTGTCAGGATGTGCTTTTTTTTCTTTATGTGCGATTTTGATATGTGTTTGACTCTCTGATTAATTAAGTTTGGATTGTAATAAATGATTAGATTGCCGTTTGTGCCGTTTGATATGCATTTGATTATTTTGATTACGATGGTTGGTTGACTTTTCTTTTATTAATAGACTTATAACATATTATAATTGTAAAAATAGTCCTTCAAAAAAATTATTTACGAAATTTGGCCTGATGATACAGACAGTTCTACCGTATCGATAAGGATTAACGATCACTTCGAGAGAATCGAACCTCCTAAAGAAAGAGAGAGTTATTAGAGAGATAAAAATAGATAAGGGGGAAGAGAACGGGAGGGAAGATAGAACAAGATGGTCAAATTCTTCTTATTCTCCAAACCCTAGAAGATACACATCTATATAACCTAACCCTAGTTACATTTTATTGAAAATAACTGAAATGTTTTAAAATAAATAATATATTATTTCATAATTAAAAAAGCCTAATCTAGGAATATGTCATTCCACCGCCCTCGATAGCCACCTTGTCCTCAAGATGGAAAATCCTCAACCTTATCAGAAAAAGATAAGCTCGAGAAATTATTACCTGCACAAGATGCATGGACAGAAGTCCACAAAAAGCCTTCATAATTCATAGAACAATAAAACAGGATTTAGAAGCAGAGGCTCAGGGGAACTATTCCATTAGCCTCCCTCCTATCTTCGGTCTTCACCACTCCCACCTAGCAATGAATACCAACCTGGTTGCCATTTGTTGTCCACAAACCAGTCTCACAACCACAACATGTAATTGTCACCTTAAGACAATATACCTCCAGGGTTGCCACGCCATTACTAAATCAGGGAGTGGCAGAGCATGAGAGGAGGATTACGAACCATCATCGCCTCTCTTCTTAGAAAGCTTTTCTCTAATTTGACCATGTTTCAGAGATGCCGATTCATCGATAATAAGAGTTTTTCTCCCTCTCTCTATCTCATTTTGGGAGGCATGTGATTCCCTCGAATCTTGGATATTGTGCACTAGTCCCTCATATCTGTAATGTCAATCTGAATGCAAAATGGTTGCCTGCCGAGTAGCCCCTGCCAAAATAGTCCTGCAGTGCAGGAGATACTTGAATGCAAAGTCTTCCAACTTTACCACTTTTTCCAGCCAAAAAATGAAAGATGAGACTTTACACCCCTTCTAACAATAATAATAATAATAGCAACAAGAATAGGAGAGGAGGAGGAGGAGGAGGAGGAGCAGGACGACGACGAAGAAGAAGAAGCACCCCTTCTATAGTTCAACAACATAAGAGAAGAAGAAGAAGAACTACAACAACAACAACAACAACAACAACAACAATAATAATAATAATAATAGCAACAACAAGAGCAGCATACGGCACCCCCATTGTAGTTCAACAATAAAAGGCACTTCTTTTGCAGCTAACCTAAAGAGTTTGTTAGATAATCACGACACAGTAAAGACTAAAATGAAAACAACCAAAATGCTTCAAATGATTCAAAGGCCATAAAATTATAGTGGTAAGTAGAGGAGAAGCAAAAGCAAGTAGCTAAAAAAAGAAAGAAAGAAAGAAAGAAAGAAAAAAAATAAAAAAAAGATAGACATTAGGCAAATCAAATTTACTTGGTCACTCAAAATCAAAACAAACTGTTAAATATCAAGGTGGTGGAGGTCGGGGGGCTATGCAATATTTCAGAAAACAACAGCGTAATTTTACTCTTCTCCCATAGGGAGCTGAAGCCCAAATCTGCAACTTTCACACAAAATTTAACCTCTGATTGTACTATGAAAGTTCAGATCAACCTCAAAGCATACCGCATCAAAACCCTCACTCCACCTTACGGCTGCAAATAATGGTTGCCTGTAGGAGCAGACCCACCAAGATTGCCATTCCGCACATAATAGAATTTTGTTGTAAGCTTGCATTCCTTCTTCTAGAAACGGCCTCCTAAGCAAATAGTCACAACCTTTGATCTCTATTTTAAGAAAAGGTTTTAGTTGATGGTACAATGACAAAGAAACGAAGGAAGATATTTGTTTGTGATGAAACCACCACTTCAAAATAATAAAAAAAAAACATAAATTAAAGAAATAAGGAAAAAAAGAAGAAGAGAGACTATAAGGTAAATAAATAGTTTGTCACATCAATAGTAGTCCAAACCGAACTAATAAAAAAGAATCTTGGTTCAGATACGAGTAAAAACTACTTATTTCACAAATAGATATAAGTTTAGATATAAACAGAAACTAGACTAATTTTGCATTTAGACAAAAATTAGATTGTTTTTGAAAATAAGGTAAATAGTGTTTGGATGATTAGATTGAAACAGAAAAAACAAGAGTTATAATTTTAAATTAAAAATGTTTTATCCTGTTAATTAACATCAAAATATTAATTAAAATAATTTAATAAATTAATAAATTTATTACCTATGAATATTATAGAAGATAATAAAAATATATCAATTAATTAATTAACTATAAAAAATAATTTAGATTTTTAATTAGTTAGTAAATTATTTTAGTCTGATAACTAATTAAAAAATTAATTAGAATAATAATAATATTAATGGTTGATCAATATAAAAATTAATTTATAGATAAACACATTAAATTATTAATAATTAATTAGCTAATTAATTATACATAATAAATTAATTAATTAATTACTTTATTATTTAAACAATGGATAATAATTCTAATATATTAATTAGATTAATTAATAATTTAATATCATAGTTAAAATTAAATTTAAACTTTAATTAATCTTGTTTCTACTTGGGAACAAGCTTGTTCTAGAAAAAAGTTGGAATAACAATTCAAAACTTATACCGGATTATACTTGCTTATTCCAGAGACTTGAAAACTGCTTGTTCTCGAGTACCAAACATAGCATCTGGAAACAAAAAAAGGAACAAGTATTTATTCCCGCTTTGTTCCTGAACCAAACGGCCCCTAAATCAACATTGGATACCATACCACTTATATTATTTAATTAATATTTAAAGGAGTCCGGCTGGTATACTATCGGTAGCACAGAGGTCTCAGTGCTACCAAGTTATTTTCAATGATGCCGCTTCCAAATCGACGATCGGCTCCATTAGACTTGATCTACACTATTAAAAGTATTTGAAAACTAAATTTCATAATTTGTCGACATTATTTATCTATCAATGAGTAGTCTAAAATAAACGACTGAAAATAAAAAAACTTATAAAAAATGATGATAAAAGACTTGATTTAAGATCAGAGGTACTGATCTTACTCTAAATAGTGAAAAGAATTTTTTATAAAGATTTTATCAGATTTGAATTGTTTTACACCGTTAAATTCACAAATACATCACGTCGACTATTAAAATTGTCAATTTTGGTAACTTTTGATCACTAGACAAATGATGTCGAAAAATTATGAAATTTAGTTTTCAAATACTTTCAATAGTATAAATCAAGTCTAACGGAGCCGATCGTCGATTTGGAGGTTGCATTATTGAAAACAATTTGGTAGCACGGAAGTATACCAGCCTAATTCTATTTAAAGCTAAAATAAAAAAAAGTTGTGAGAGTTTTGTTGGGATATTTCAAAATTGCATATTCGAATCTGAATCCGAATCTGAATATGAGTTAGGGAAAAAAAATAGTAAATCTGAATTTGAATCCGAAAAATTTCGGAATTCAAAATCTGAAACCGAATTAGAATCCAATTCAAATAGAATAATAAGATTCTAATTGGGAAAAAAACAAAAAAGAAAACTAAAGTTCATAATCTTTTTTACGTTAGTTTAAAGTTTTTTTTTTTTTGGCCTTTTGTTCCAAAAGTAGGGCAGAAACGTCACTGGGGATGTGATTCGTTCCTCAGGTGGTTTTGGCTTTTGCCAAGTACCGGGCCAGCAGCGCACGTATGGGAAGCACCCGACGCCACCGCCCACTGCTAAAACAAAAAACTAAAAATTAAAAGAAAATTTTCAAATATCACCCCTGTGATTTCACATTTTCTCATTTTATTATTTTATACTTTAAAGTGTATCAATTTAGCGTCCTGTGGTTTTATTTTTATCCTTTTATTATCAATTCTACTAATTTTTTTCTTTAAATCAATGACAAAGTTAAAACTAAAGAGTATTAAAGTAAATATTCGATAAACCTAGGTGGGTATCTGAAGTTTTTTTGTATATAATTTAACGAAATATTAACGAAGAAGTTGATGAAAAGAGAAAAATAAAACCAGAGGGCACTAAATTGATACACTTTAAATTATAGAGTACTAAAATGAGGAAGTGCGAAACTACATGGATGGGACTTGAAGTTTACTCTAAATTAAAATCAAAACTTGCAGCGCAAGTCTGAGTCTCCTTCTCCTGTGCCTTCGCACCGCCTTTATTCGCGAAGGCCTTGCTTCTCCTGAAGATTGTCTTTACCTGGCAAAGGTATACATCTCGTTTGTTACCATATTCTGTACACATATGTCAGGATGTGCTTTTTTTTTTATGTGCGATTTTGATATGTGTTTGACTCTGATCAATTTTGGATTGTAATAAATGATTAGAATGCCGTTTGTGCCGTTTGATATGCATTTGATTATTTTGATTATGATGGCTGGTTGACTTTTCTTTTATTAATATACTTATAACATATTTTATAATTATAAAAATAGTCCTTCCAAAAAATTATTTACGAAATTTAGCTTGATGATACGGTTCTACCGTATCGATAGGGATAAACGATCACTTCGAGGGGATCGAACCTCCTAAAGAGAGAGATATTAAAGAGATTAAGATAAGAGGGAAGAGAACGGGAGGGAAGATAGAACAAGACGGTCAAATTTTTTTTTTTCTCCAAACCCTAGAAGATACACATCTATATAACCTAATCCTAGTTACACTTTACTGAGAATAACTGAAATGTTCTAAAATAAATATTATATTATTCCATAATTAAAAAGCCTAATCTAGGAATATGTCATTCCACCGCCCTCGATAGCCACCTTGCCCTCAAGATGGAAAATCCTCAACCTTTGCCTATCCTCTTTAGATCTTCTCTGTTTTCATCACGTTCGGCCTCGATCAAAAATAGTTGCTTTGATTTTCATCGATGTCCAGGACTATTTTTCATACAATTGTAGCAAAAGGCCTTGATCTCTTCTTACTTTTGCTTTAGCCGGTGTAAGGCGCTTTATGGGTGGAAGCGCCTCATTAGATATTGGTGTCATGGAAGGGCACAAAAGGGAAGGCTTAGGCTTCATAATACGATGTTGAGCTATTAACTTCTCCTCTTGTAGACGAGCAAGACCAATAGCAGCTGATATAGAAGTTGGTCGGAAGGCTCGGACGTTATACTTTAGATCCTCCTTCAGCCCACTAATGAAGAAACTTATGAAAAATGTTAAGTGCGATTGGCAAGAAACTTATGAAAAATGTTAAGTGCGATTGGCAAGCATTTCGAGTCGAGCCTGATAGTCACGAACATTTTGAATAGGATCAATGCTTCCTTCTTAATAGGAGTTGGGAGCAAGGGATGATTTTTGTCGAAATTCGAGACGAATGTATCTTCAAATGGCGTATGCGGCTGCAAATCCATCTTCGTGCTCATAGGGATGATCAAATTTTTGAGATCATTAATAGAATCGCTAGTGAGCTTTACCTCGGTCTCCACTTTGTTGAGTTGGGCCTTCACATTGGAAAACCGAGCGTTCATCTCTTCTTTTCTTATGAAATCCCCATTCATCTTCTTCAGAAAATCTTTTTTTGCTGGAGTTTACACTATACATACAAGGCTCTGATGCCAATTGATACCGTTGTATTGTATCAATAGAGATAAACGATCACCTCGAGGGGATCGAACCTCCTAAAGAGAGAGATATTAGTATCAATAGGGATAAACGATCACTTCGAGGGGATCGAACCTCCTAAAGAGAGAGATATTAGTATCAATAGGGATAAACGATCACTTCGAGGGGATCGAACCTCCTAAAGAGAGAGATATTAGAGAGATAAAGATAGATAAGGGAGAAGAGAACAACACGACCAATTTCTTCTTATTCTCCAAACCCTAAAAGATACACATTTCTATAACCTAACCCTAATTACACTTTATTGGAAACAACTGAAATATTTTAAAATAAATAATATATTATTCCGTAATTAGAAAATCCTAATCTAGGAATGTATCACCTGAATTATGCCCTGTTTGGTCTCTGTTTCGTATGCATCGGCTAAATTCTTCTTCTATTTGAGCCAATTTAAGATTTTTTTTTTTTAAATTGTCGTTAGTTTTGATTGAAATTTGTTTAAATTTTTTATGATAGATATATTTCATTTTGTGATACAGGCAGAATTCCAAGAACCTGATACCTGAAGGGCCGCTGCAGAAGAAGTTGAAACTGCAGGAAGAAAGCGAAGAGATGAGGGAAGAGGGCAAGGAGGAAGATACCCAAAGTGAAATGGAGGAAGAGAAAGGGAACGAGAAGGATCAAAGGGTTTATGAGCATACTTCAGAGGAAGATGAGGTTTATGTTTGGCCTAATGGTAATCGCAGTAGGACTCGCGAAGAATGGGACAGATATTACAAACAAATCAAGGAAAGCGAGGTGTTTAATAATTATTGTCTTCTTTTTGAGAGTTAAAGTTTCATAACCTTTTTTTCACTAATTGTTAATACATGTCTTTTACAGGGATTCGATGTTGATCCATTTCCAGGCACTTGTGAGTTTGGCCTTACGGCGATCACGGATTTTGATGATGAAATTCTTCTCAGATGTACTAAATTGGCAATCGAACATTTTAATAAGGAAAATGTATGTTCATGTTGCCTTGTGTATGTCTTTTCTTATTGTTTATTTCTTTGTGTGTTTTTTTTTTTTTTTTTTTTTTTTTTGATAAAATTGATTTCGTGATGTTTTCGTAATGTAGGATATGAGTTATGTGTTTGTAAAAATAGAGAAGGCAACGTGTAGTGTCGCAGCAGGACTTTGGTACTATGTTACCTTCCAAGCAGTTGACAGTGAAGCTGAGTGGAAAATCTTCCAGGCGAAGGTGTTTTATGGGGTGCAACGTAACATTAGAGTTGCTCTTTGTAGACTCAAGCCAACTGCGAGTTAGTAAAGGTATATTTTTATTTATTTGTTTGTATAGTTAGGTCATAGTTTGTGTATATAGTACTTAAATTAATTAGAGCATTTGTTATTTAATTCGATATCTGTTGTCTAACTTGAAAACCATGCGTCATGCGATATGTTGTAGAAAAGGAGAATGAGGTTTCCTATGCTAAAATTATTTATTCTGTTCGTCTTGTATTTCTACTTCCAATGCTTAGTTACATCAATGTTCAACTTTGTTTTATGTTAAGTTTTTATTTTTTCCTCATTGTGCTAATTTTTTTAATGAAAAAAAATTTCAGCTACGACATTAGCTAGCTATATATTTGTCCAAATTGGTAACTTCTTGGACTTGTAAAATTAGGAATTTGGATGAGGCTTTTGAATTGTTAGGAGGACTATATCTTTTACTGATTCTCATAAGATTCAGGAAGAGATGCTAATTATTTCTTGCATATCAATTGTTGCAGAATAGTTTCTAATGCTTCCTGAGAGTATTCCTAATAAAGTGTTGGATAACATGCTCCATGTTATCTTTATATGATTATGCTAATTAATGAAATATAATTAGCAATACTTGTTTGTTTAAATTTTCTGTCTCTTTGCAATAACACAACTAGATGTTTCCTTATTTGCTTTGTAGGCCGAATGTCATGCTCTACACCAGGCTGCTTCGCCATTCAGGTGCTGTTTGGTCGTGCATAATGGTGGGAAATATATATATATATATATATATATATATATATATTTTGATTGCTGGTTTTTCTTTATTTTAAGTTCTTAGTTATTGATGTTAGTACTTTGGAGGCTTTAACAAGTTATATTGTAGCATTTTATCTTCTTATCTTTGCTTTAACAAATAAAAGATGCTACTTTTCCTGAATATGGGAGTTTGTTGGTGCTCTCGTGAAGAGTCAAATTTATCTACTTGTAGGGTTCGGTGTGAGATACAAAACTTTGTAGTGTAAAACACATACCTTATGCAAATATGTTGCCCTTATATTCTAAGTGGTATTGGCTTCTACTAATTTTTGACTGGTATTTGTCTGAAAGGCAGTTGAAATATAACAATATATTGAGTTTGCTTGTTTGCCTTTATATTTGTGAGAAATAAATCCTACTTAGTTCTTGGAGACAGACAAGTCAATGAAATTTTATTTCAGTTTGCTGCCATAGAAAAAGACGAGGGCTTTTCCTGTTTCAAATGCTGTTGTTTGCTTCTTGCAATAGAGAAAATGGTCATGCTAAACAAACAGTTAATTAAATGTGGATCTTGGAAACTCTGCATTTTTATTCCCTGTTCTTCGATCCAATCCATATATAAAGGTTTGAACGGTAGGGCAATTTGGAAGGTTTATTTCTCGTAGATGGAGTTGCTTCTGGTCTTTGATGATGGTTCAGTTTAATTTCAAGGTACATGGTTTGCGAATTCTAGAATCTTAAGGTGTCATTTATAATTCTGTTCTTCTCCTGGTTGCTGCTTTACCATTGATGCTTTGCCGCTAATAGATTGTCGTTCAGAACCAAATGCATTCCAAGTTTGAGGTAATCTAACAATTTTATGACTTACAGTGTTAATCTTTGTTGATTTTTTGGCAATTGAAAGAGATATTTGGGCCAAACTGTACTGCAGTTTTATATTTGGCAGAAATAGGCTTTAGCTGTTGCAAGAAATAAGAGATCTCATGTCTGAATTGTACTATGAATTAGAAAGAATAGGGGGTAATCACTTCATGTTTGGTAGATATTTACTTTGCCCTCCAAATTTTCAGTTAAGCAGATTTTGTTGGCCTACCTAATGTCTCTCTGTGCTATCTTTATAGATGCACTTTCCAGCTGAGATCTCGACCAAACAACTGATAATGTGAAGCAAACATGTTAGCGCACGACTCTGTCGTTCACAAATGGTCCAAGTTGCGGAAATTGAAATGCGCACGGTCTAAATTCTGGTTTGTTGATTTAGACCTGGACAAATTCTTCCTGCTTAAGGATGACATTGTAAGAAATTAGTTAGTCCCAAGTTGTTAAGTGAAGAATTAAGAATTGAATTATACTAGCCATTGCATGTTAACCTTATTACCCTAGGAAAACTGTTTTTACACGCCATATTCTGAGTTCCAAATTGTATCATCTGGACATAATAGCTAGATCAGCTTTAGAGGAGTTTAGTGGATACAAAATCGCTTGCTGTTTGTTTTGTGCTTTGCCAATCTTATCGCGCATTTCCTAACTATTGCAGCTAATTATTTGAAGGCCGTGTTTGACAATCCATTCTAATCCACTAGATTTATCAACTTTGGTTTCTTTAAATTGGGAATGATGGATTACTAAATCGTTTGATTCAGTTATGGCTTTCAGATTAAGCATGTATTTATGCAAAGAAATCTATGACATCGACAAAACGCGGATCATTAAACTAGATATTTTGATGGCATGCTAAATTGTCTGCTCTTAAAGAGTTGAATTATAGCAAATCTGAAGAGTAATATAGAGAGCTCAAGTTATAAAAGTTGTTCTTGGGCTGGTATTGTAAAACTAGTGAAGACACCGGCGCGTTGCGGGAAGTCAGTTATGTGGAGACAAATAAATAAGAAAAAAACCGAAGGAAAAAAACAATAAGAACATAAAAAAATTTAAAGAAACTAAAGAATTAGAAAAAAGTAATAGTTGAAGAAGAAGCAGCAGCAGCAACAGGTGGTGCAATAAAATATAAGAACAAAAGCATAAAAAGAAATGAAAAAAGAATAANTGCTATCTTTATAGATGCACTTTCCAGCTGAGATCTCGACCAAACAACTGATAATGTGAAGCAAACATGTTCGCGCACGACTCTGTCGTTCACAAATGGTCCAAGTTGCGGAAATTGAAATGCGCACGGTCTAAATTCTGGTTTGTTGATTTAGACCTGGACAAATTCGTTAGTCCCAAGTTGTTAAGTGAAGAATTAAGAATTGAGTTATACTAGCCATTGCATGTTAACCTTATTACCCTAGGAAAACTGTTTTTACATGCCATATTCTGAGTTCCAAATTGTATCATCTGGACATAATAGCTAGATCAGCTTTAGAGGAGTTTAGTGGATACAAAATCGCTCGCTGTTTGTTTTGTGCTTTGCCAATCTTATCGCGCATTTCCTAACTATTGCAGCTAATTATTTGAAGGCCATGTTTGACAATCCATTCTAATCCACTAGATTTATCAACTTTGGTTTCTTTAAATTGGGAATGATGGATTACTAAATCGTTTGATTAAGTTATCGCTTTCAGATTAAGCATGTATTTATGCAAAGAAATCTATGACATCGACAAAACGCGGATCATTAAACTAGATATTTTGATGGCATGCTAAGTTGTCTGCTCTTAAAGAGTTGAATTCTAGCAAATCTGAAGAGTAATATAGAGAGCTCAAGTTATAAAAGTTGTTCTTGGGTTACGGTCTGTAGTAGACTAGCTGGTATTGTAAAACTAGTGAAGACACCGGCGCGTTGCGGGAAGTCAGTTATGTGGAGACAAATAAATAAGAAAAAAACCGAAGGAAAAAAACAATAAGAACATAAAAAAATTTAAAGAAACTAAAGAATTAGAAAAAAAGTAATAGTTGAAGAAGAAGCAGCAGCAGCAACAGGTGGTGCAATAAAATATAAGAATAAAAGCATAAAAAGAAATGAAAAAAGAATAAAGACACAAACATAAGAATAATAAATATAAAAGAAATGAAAAAAGAATAAAGACACAAACATAAGAATAATAAATATATTTATAGTAGCAGTAAAAATATAAAAAAATAAAAAAAGAAGCTAAAGAAGAAGAACCAAGAAGAAGAACCAGCAAGAACAACAATAATAACAAAGTTATTAGAAGAAAAAAGACGAAACAAAAAAATAACGACAATAGCAAAAGAAGAAGAATGATTATATTAAGGGCCCGTTTGGTTCGAGTTATGTAATATTACAAAGTATCTCGACATATCCAAGTATCTTGAATTTCGGCGTGAGATTACTACTGATGCTGTATTAGTACGTTTGGTTTAATTCAGTAATGTAATATTAGATTACAGTGTTTATAGCATTAATACGTTTGGTTCAGTTTATAAAATTTAGTAATCCTGACATAAAAGTATAGTTTTTTTCAAAATTACCCTTGTTGTGGTCATTTGAATATTATTTTTTACAGAAATGACGAATGGAGGGAAGGAGATCGTGATGATTACCTGGGAGGACGGCGCAATAGAAGATGATAGGTGTTCGTGCGAGAGAGAGAGAGAGAGAGAGAGAGAGAGTGGCGTGCGAGAGAGAGGGGGAGAGNGTTTAAGCCGAACTTTAATTAAGGCTCGGATTTAGATCCGAGTTCGAGCTGAACTTTAATTAAGCTCCGCTCGAGCTCGCTCGGATTAAAGCTCAGCTCGGCTCGAGCTCGAGATTTGCTCGGCTAACTTTAAGAACTGTAATATATTAGTCATCAAATTAAAAATATCTTGTAATGGATGTTAAACTACGTTGTACAGGTTATCAAGTTTTATATTTTATTAACGTTCTTTACACTCGATCCCACTGGCGGATTGACCCACTCCCAGACTCTCTCTCTCTTCTCTCTCTCTCCCCCCCTTTTTTTAATCCCTAAACCTTTAAACTTACAATAGTGCAAAATCCCAATACACGTTGTCACTTTCAGACTTTTTCTCTCACACAATATATTTAACACTCAACCCGAGTTAACGTGCCAACATGAACAACCCAAATAAAATACTCGGTTGTTATTGTCGGGTTTAATTTAATTTTGGATATATATTAATTTTATGTAATATATATATATATATATATATATATATATATATATATCTCATCCCGATGGGAACACGAGGATTCAAGAGTTGGCGGGTAGTTTAAACTACCCACCAATCCCACTTTCTCTCTTCTCTTTAACTTCTTTTAAAGAAAAGAAGTTAAAGAGAAGAGAGAAAGTGGGATTGGTAGTTAGTTTAAACTACCTGTCAATTCTTGAATCCTTGTGTTCCAAACAACACGAGGATTATCGTGTTATCGGGATGATATATATATGTATATATATATAAGCTCGAAAAGCTCGGATTAAGCTTGCTCGGCAGCTGACATAAGCTCGCTCGAGCTCGGCTCGTTTCCACCCCTAATAGTCAGATAGGGAGAAAGGGAGAAAGAGAAAGTGGGCAAACTCCGCGATCTGCCGGTTTCTTGTTCCCTCGACAGGATGTGACGGCAACGAGCCAGAGTGGCAAGACGCGCCACGGGATTAGCGGGCTCGAAATTTTTTCGCACATCGAATGCAACATCCTTCCAAAATAAAAAGAATTCTCATTCAAGACAAAATATATGAGTACAGTCACTACAATAAAATAATAATTTAGCGATAATTTGATAACGGCGATTATCAAATGGCCGCTATTAATTCTTACTCAAATTATAGAATCCGTAATACTTTAATTTTCAAACTTTAATGCTTTATTATTTCTTGCTCAAATTATTAGTTCTCAAGCTTTAATTAGTTACAATTTCTGAATCAAACTCTCAGGCATATGACATTTTAATTCTCAACTTTCACTGATGCTATAAATTGAATTTATTATTCTTATTATTTTGCCTTTATTCTTTTTTTTTTTTTATTACTTTTCTTATACTTTTATTCTTATACTTTTACTGCAATAGTTGCTGCTTCTTTTTTAGTTTGTTTTTATTTTTATTCTTTGACTCTTTTTTTTATTATTTTTTCTTTCTTTAGCTTTATTTATTTATTTATTTCTGCCGTACCAATCCACTGTAACATGTGGATGCCTTCACCAGTAATATCTGAAAGGAGAGTTAAGGAAAGCACATAAAACATGTGTCACCCTAACTCTCCTCTTCAACTATGAGAGGTCATTATCGACCGTCCCTAGCGCAAGCAGCAAATGACTTGTTACTTGATACCCGAAGTTCCTAGTTTGAATCCTAGTTGATACACATACCTTTACAAAATAATAAATTGTGTTGTAATTAGCTTAATAATTTAACACATTCACTTATACATTTGTAGTTATTAACGAGATGATCACTAATAATCTAATATAAAAATTTATGTCGTATATGTACTAACTTAAGTTATTTTTATTTAAATTAATTTAATTATTACTTATTTAATTAAAAAAACAAGCTAATAAATTTTTATAAAAAATAAAAATTAACTAAATTTTATGATTAGAATATTTTATATCGCGGCATTCGCATGGGTCCTTAACTAGTATATATGGATGTACTACTACTGTAAAAATTTTAAAACTATCTATTTATTCATGGAAAGTTTGGTCTGAAAATAGGGGTTGATTGCACTTCCACTTTCAGTCTGATGCACATAACCATCTGTAACTACAGAAATTATATATTTATCACCTAGAACGTATTTCCAATATTTTGTATATTTAAGGTTTCTATAATATTAATTAGCCAAATGATCAAGAAATAATAAAAAAAAAAAACACACTTCATTAATATTTCTTTTGCTGAGAATATCACTATAATTTTTAATAGTTAATAATAAAAAATATGTTTTTTACTGTAAAACTAAATTCCATCATTGGAAAAAAAAAAAAAAAAAATTCCTTTCTATAGCTTTGGCATGTGTTGTTTATTGTTTCTTGACCATTTAGGTATTGTCAGTCAGTTTAAATTAACAAAGTATAAAGTAAGTAGTTAAATGTTAAAGAATTGAAAGTTCTGGATGACAAATAAGAAACTTTTAAAGTTTGGATGATTGAGCAAAATTTTAAAAGATTCTGGTGCGCGCATTTGAACTTTAAAATTAGGTACATTAATTGTACTACCAATTTTTGAACTTTTTGTGAAATTATTACTTGGTTTTATGAGCAATGCAACTTATATATGTTAGGTTCACAACTTATACATCTCATCCATCTAAAAGCATAGATTCTTCCACTAATGCATGCATCATTATATGTTGGTTGCAGGCAACAATTTCTCCAAAGAGGCCTCACAAGTGAATCATGAACCAATTTAGCTAATACGTAAAAATAGCTCACTCAATTAACTCAAGCTAAGTAGTTAACGTGCATGTGTATTCTTTAGTTATCTCTAGTTACTCAAATTTAGACGGTGGGAGAAGTACCCATGGTCCCATGCAAATCCCGTACGTGAATGCTAGTATTATACACATTTTCTTCAAAATATTTATTTTTTTATAGAGTAGTGATAAATTGTTATCTTTAAATTTTATCAGCTACTCAATTAGACGGTGCATATAGTAAAATATTTTAGATTTTATTTTATATTATTTTAATTTTTTTTTTCAAACACAATATATTTTCATATGCTTAATTTGATTTCTGTAGGATGATTTTTCTTTTCTTATCATGATTTGTTTAACTTGCAATGCAAAAGTCATATACATGTAGTACATCATTTAATCTTATAGTTTTTGACATAAAATTTTTATATATTTAAGAAAGTAAAAACTAGCAACAAATTAATGCATGCCAAACGAGAAGCAACAATTCATGCCAAACAAGACCTTACTTAATTAATTAATTTAAGTTTCATTAGTTTGTCACTAAAGTATCAATGCAAATCTCATGTATAATAGTACTTCACACATTTTTATCCAATAAAAGTGTGAGAAGAGAACCTCTCTCCCACATTGAACTACTTTGTAAATCACAAAGTGCATTTTCTTGATAATCTTATAACCAGCAACAATGCATGCCAAACGAGACCTTAGGTAATTAATATAATTTAAATTTAGTTAGTCTGGCTGCCAAAGTATCAATGCAAATCTCATGTATAATAGTACTTTCACACATTTTTATCCAATGAAAGTGTGAGAAGAGAATCTCACTCCCACATAACCATGCACTTTGTAAATTATATAGTGCATTTTTTTGATAGATAAGATTATTTTTATTGGGTCTGTTTCTAACTCCACCTCGCAACCCACACTAACATGGTAATAACTCAAAAGAATTTTGAGTCGTTAGCTATATATATATATATATGAAACCTATTTAAAATAGGATTAGTTTTAATCTAGTTTAAGTTTTGATTTACCAACTAATATTTTAATAATTTTAATTCTACTAAATTTTCTTTAATTAATTTACCTCGAGCTATTTGCAAATGAATTTTGTAAAATAAACTAAGTTCGTTAAAATAAGCGAATATCCTAATTTTCCAATAAAAAAGTTATCAAATAACAAAAATTATCATAGATTATACTTTTTATTTGATATATAGAAATTACTTATTTTCTTAATTCTCATTTTCATATCTTTGTTTTAATATGATAGGCATCTTTTGATTTACGACAAGCCAATTAATATAATTCGGGAGGACGTAGGAAATCAAAGAGAGTGTCGTAAGTATACTTAATAGAATGATTTTTTGTAGAGATTAATACAATTCATTATTGTTTTATTAACTAATGTTTTTTTTCTTTAATGAATTATACGAAGAATGTTGCTATGCCTTTTCTTCCACCACTTTAGTTGAAGCAGAATATGCAAAAAAGTATGGTCAACTCATTGAATTATCAAAACAAGAGCTAGTAAACTGTTATCATGAAATGTATCCATCTTCCCGTGAACAACATATAGACGCCGTTGGATGTATACAGTGCACACATAGCAAGTGTTTAGAGTACATCAAAACATATGGTATTGCCATGGAAGCTGATAATCCATATGTTGCACGACGCCAATATTGTCAAATGAATGAAGATGTAAGTTAACTTATACACTAAAAAAACTTATTTAGTATTAATACATCTATTAATTATTGGATAATTTTAAATATTTTTTACAGAAGAAGCAGAGAGTGAAGATTCAAGATTTTCAGAGCAAATTGGAAAGAAGACATAATGAGGGAGAAATCGAAGAAATTTTGAGAGAACGACCTATTGCTGCTGCCATAAACATATATAACAGCTTTACTCATCTACCGAGAGATGTTAGTATTTATAAATTTAAGTTTTGATATATAATATTTAATAATGAATAATTTTTTATATGCTAATACTTATAAATTTTAATTAACTTTTGATAATATAATATTTGATAATGACCTTTTTTTAATTTGATAATGACTATTTTTTTTTTCCATGTAGGTTGTGTATATGGGTCCTCATGTTGGAGAAAAAAAACGAGGGAGCCACTCCGTGACTATAGTTGGATACGGTGTAGAAAACGACGTCAAATATTATTTGATAAAAAACTCTTGGGGTAGTCATTGGGGAACGGACGGCTATGCAAAAGTAAAGCGCGAACTTTTGAGTCGCATGGCAATAGCAATTGGCGCATACGTAGTTGAAAATAATTAGTTTTTTTAATTTGTGGAATATGCATATTTAGTATATTATTTGTATGTGAAATTTGTTTTAAACAATATATATTGATGTGAAAGAATTTTATTATTATATGTAATGTTTTATATAATTTTTTATTTCTTTGTTTAATTTGCTAATATATAGGCTTTCAAATCATAGAGAATAATCTTATTATTCGAATAAAGAAGGTGAAAAACACTAACTTAGTTTTAGCAAAATAGGATTCTCATTAAGTAAAATCTCTAACTAATTAGACTCATAACTAGTGCTTTTTCAGTTCTGGCCGTTTATTAGAATCATTCAAATCTTAATTAGATGTAATTATAATTTATTCTGATCCATAAGTAGATCAGAAATCAAAGGCAAATTTAGTTTTGACCCATAATTAGACTCAAAAATCAGATCTAAAGCTAAGACCCAGTTAAGTTTTGATACATAGTTAGACACAAAATCAAAACCCAAAACAGTTCTGACCCATAACTGGACACAAGTCAGTCTGAATCCATAGTTGTAGTTAGATATTCCAAAATTGTTGCACATCACTAGTAAATATCCCATCAGAGCAGGACATAAAATAAACAAAAGTATTCTACAAATTTATTTGAATTGCAACCAGGCCCATCAATCTAAAACAATTAGGATTTGGTCAATTAGATTTCAACTAGTTCTAAGAGTAAAGTAGTAGAAAAGTATTCTATCAAGTTTAATGTACCCAATGTTAGTGCAATAATCTTAGGGTGCGTTTGGTTCGCGCTATGTTTTAAAGATTCCTAGTAATCCAATGGGAATAAAAAAATATGACAGTGTTTGGCTAAACGCACTAAGTAATCTAGTTGGTAATATTGGATTCACTTAGGAATAAGATTCACCCCAAAGTACTAATCTCATTCCCTTGAGGAGGATGGATATCCTTTTATTAATGGATTGAGGTAATCATAATATGTCTAATCTCTTTCTTTCTTCCTATCCGCCGGCTAATTGATATTATTTTTTTTTATACTCTAACATTATATCTCTCTCTAAACTTATTTTTCTCTCTAAAATTCAACTTTTTTTTCTCTCTCTAAACTAAGCTTGCTCTCTCTCTCTTTTTCTAAAATTTCAACTCTCTCACTTCCTCTAATTTCGACTATATTTTTCTTTCTATTTTTTTAATTATGCGCTCTCTCTCTAATTTATACTCTCTCTTCTTTTTTTCTAAAAAGATGTTGAAATTTTTGGTAACATTATCTAAAATTAAATAAATAAATAAATAAATAAATTGTATATTTTTTGTAATATTAAATAATATGGCTAATTAATATTACCGTGCAAACCAAACACATGAATTCCACATTCTTAGTAATAGGATGAATAGGAATAAAATTCTAGGATATCTTTTATTCCTAGTTATCTTTCATAATGCGAACCAAACACACCCTTAATGTATATTTGCTTGTAAATATCTAAATAAAATGTCTCAGAGTAAAGAAAGTGCGAAATTTCTCTTTTCTAAGACTTTCATAGAGGAAATTAATAAATGTGAATATTAATATGGATAACAATAAAAGCAAAAGTTAATCAGAACAATCTCATGATAAAATAACTCCAAAGTTGAATTCATGATAGAATAACACAAAGATTGTAAGATTGAGCAATTTTTAATGAACTGAAATAAACTCGTTTTCAATTAAGAATGCGTTCATGTCAACAACTGTCAAATATGACATACCATATTTTATATTTTTCAAAGATTATTTTTGGGTACATTAAATAAACAAAGTTGACCGATGAAAAAAAAAATTCTAAAGAATGAAAACATGATATTGTAAATTCAAAAACAAGAGTATTATCTTTACCTAAAATATTCTAAGTTGTTTTGAAAAGAAGGTTCAATAGTTTTGAAACCCAAACCTCCAATTTAACTTTTTCGGAATAAACCCAGCATAAGTCTCAGACTCTCTTAAAATGTAATATAGTTCCAAGTTATTTTCTAGAAGGATTTATTGTATTACTAGAAAATGGGCTAAATCAAACGAAAGTAGGATGTATGAAAAGAGCATTGCTACCTTTAAACCATAGTTAGTTAATTCGGATTCGGAAAAAATTCGGTACGGTTATAATACGTATAAAATTCGTTTTTTAATTTTTTTAATTTGTTAAAAAATTCGACTTAAAAAATGGATTTGGTAATTATTCGGATACGTGATTTATACGAAAATTATACGTTCATCAATTAAAAATTCGGGATAAAAAATTTGCCTATTAAACTTCAATTTTTTTTCTAGATTTATACTACTATTGTAAACATTTACAATTCTAAGAATAAAAAGCTACAAAATAAAGTAGATTAAATAAAAAAAAAAACTATAGAGAATTATATTATACACTATGGTATATAAACAATCAAGCAAGAAATAGATTAAAATAGCCCATTATTAATTATAAAATATATATAAATATTTTTTTTGGGGGGGAGAATGAACAGAGAACTCATATTTATATAAAATATAAGATAATCTATATTTAAACATAAAAATTATAAGTTTTTTATTTAAATTTTCAATAATTCGAAAATAATTTGCGAATTATTCGGCTGGCCAAAAAATTCGCTAATAATTTTTTTTTTTGAAAAAAATTCGTAAACGGACCGTTTAATTTGAATTTTTAATAATTCGTGAATAATTCGCGAATTAACAAACAAATCTGTAAACTCAAAAGCTGGGTATACATTTTACATCTCATTATAAGAGTTACATGCTGCATATTAGCTATATCAAATTATGTCGATATAACTAGTGTGTAACAATTAGCCTTTAAATCGTGAAATATAAGATTTACAACTCATGCCGCAGTTATAAGTATATACTAGTGAAATTATCCGTGCATTGCGGCGGATTGATGCTATAGAAAGACAAAAAATTCATAAAGTAAAAATTTTAAATTTTTTGAATTGTCATAAGACATTAATAAATAAAAATAATATATATTAACATATATACAAATAAAAGAGATGAAACAGATATACGTACAAATGTAACAAAATTTATAATTTCATTAAATAAGTTATAAAAAATAGTAATGAAAGAAGCAGCAATAGAATTATTACTCCATACGTATCTTGATTTCACTACCGACATCGGGAAGACGAATCCCCATCTCCACATTACCTTTGTCGCCATTATCAATGTCGAGCTCCTTTTCGTCACAGCCACGTTGATTCCACTTCTTTTCTCTCGTTGACTCCAAATCTATCTTTGCTGCTCTACAATCCACAAAACCCTAATTTCAGTACACATACAATTTAAAAACAAAAAGATAAAAAAAATTAAAAAAATTACAAAATATAAACCATTCTTATGCGCCAAAAAAAGGGAAAAAAAGAGTACAAAAAAATTTTATTTTACTTATTTTTTCTTATGAAAGCAATTTGTACAGGTGAAATTGGACCATAAAAAAAAAATACACCTCTTAGTTTTGTAACAGAGGACAATTGGCGTGTAGGAGAGCCCACAAAGCAAGGGCAAAGCGAGAGCTTTGGTGACGTTCACGGGTACGCCTATCTCGTATGGCCTCACAGAGGCACGTGACACTCCGACTCAGCACGTGACCGAACCCAGAGCAGCAACCCCGATTTGGACCCGTTCGCCCCGCCCTCCACTAACTCCAAGCATACGCTGAACCCAAACAATGTGCCTGAACAATCATGGCTCGACCCGAATGGCGTTGACGGGTTCGTCCTCGCGTTCGAGAATAATAATAAGAATAATAGATAGAAAAGTTGGTTTATAACATAGGACATTGTTAGAGTGTGATATTTGATTCCGAGAAAGAGGAGATGATGATGATGGGGTTTTAGTGGTGCTAATTGTGCGGATCATCGTAATTATTAATTATTAAAGTTAATAATGCGTTAGTAACTCCTTAGTGGGGAAACGAAGAGTGTGGGTTTAAGATCGTTCATTGATTGGAAGATCAAAGGTTTTGTGCGGCTGAAACAATTGTGATTAGAGAAGAGAGGAGAAGGTAAGATAAAGAAGGGACCGCTACGTGGCAAGACTATATGGAAAATAATGTATAAGTATAGAGATATAGATATAGATAATTTGTTTAATTAGATATAGTGGAAAACATTGTAATTATAAATAATTTGTAACAACCGCATGTGCACTCAGCATTTCGAACTAGATTTTAAGTACCCGTCGGCACGGGCCGTTTCCACCGTGCCATATCGCACCAACAAGATACCGGCACGATACAGATCCCGTGCCGATGGCACAGCTAAAAACCCTATATTCTTTAAATTAGTAAATAATTTCCTCAATAAAGTTCAAAAGATGTGATAAAAAAATATAATAAATAGTTAAAATATTTTGTTACTAAAGAAAATAAATATTTCATGTTGCCATGTGTCGGCATGCAAGAATTTTTTTGACCGACACGCATCGGCACGGCTCGGCACATATCGTGCCGGCAAATTTCCGCACGATCCCGTGCCAAGACACTTAAATCATTGATTTCAAATACAAAAAAGCGTCGAGACTCCTCAATAATAGCTATTTTGAAACAACATCCTTACCTTCCTTTTCCTTCTTTGAGATTTTTGGAGTAATTTCCTATTTTTGGTTTTTCTCCTAAACTTCTTTTCTGTAATATTTATTTTAATTAACTTTTAACATTAATTCAACAAAAATTATCACATTAGTGTTCATTAATATCACTACTCATATACGCCTCAATACAAAATTAATTTCATATTTACCTGATCCTTCTTTCAAATATTTAAAGGAGCATGTAAATTTTTCTTTTCGGGAGTATATTTTCGAAATAAAAGGTAAATGAAAAATTATTAATTTTTTAAAGCTACAGAGGAAATTAGCTCTTTTTTAAGGGCACAAAGTTGATTATCTTTTTGGATAATCTAGTTATAAGATCTACAGTCTAAAACGGGTGCGTTGTAGAGTTAACATTGCCAAAAAAAAAAAATCATAAAGGAAAAAAAAATGTTCAGAGACATCCTAAAAATTAAAATTTAGTTATTTTGCAAATAACTGCGTAAACTATTATTTTTGCCGAGTAGGTCCTCTACTATATTTTATTAAATAACTCGGTACACCCCCGCTCTCTAAGTGAACCTCCTAATTATACAACTATTTTGGTCAATAATGAATCAAACATTCGTTGATGGTTTGTCATTCTATTTTCCATTCTCACTCCACTTATGAACCAAACAATGTCCCAAGGGTTTAGAATTCAGGGTTCAATGGTAAAATGGTAGCTAGGGATTAGAAGAATAAGAGAAGAAAGATGTACAAGCATGTTGAAAGAACACAAAACGGTACAATAATAACAAAAATAATAAAAAGAAACGGGAATACGAGAGAAATGTCAACTGCAAAATACTAATTCAGAAAACAGTAAACAGTAAAGCCATTAATATAAAAAATATGCTGGAAACAGAATGTATAAACCAAAAACCAAAAAAAAAAAAAAAAAAAAAAAAAAAAAAAAAAAAGCCGACTGCAGTGAACTAACTAATTAATCAAAGAAACCAAGTCAATATTCAGAGGTCAATTGAAAAAACAAAAAAATGTATATCATTTGTTCATAGTTTAGGTAAACACATTCTGCAGAAAAAGAAGAGGACAATTCTATCTGGTTAATGGATGAACCCAAGTAGAGAGAGAAGAGACAGTCAAGAAGGCTCTAACAACATAGATTAAGAAGATTACCTAGATGCAGGACATACGAGAAAGCGAAGTAAAGCAATCTAAAATAAGATTTCCACAGCAGAAAGATTAAAACGTAAAGAGACACTGATATGGACATTAGGAAAGAAATTTCAGGATAACGATTCCCTCTTACTCTCTAGACTCTCTAGACGCTGATAGAGGGTGAGAAACGACTATATCTCTTCTTCAGTGTCTCTAGACTCTACTAGGATCACTACCTGTCACATAACTAGGGATGAAAATGGGTCGGATATTGTTCAGATAGCAACTGACTATTTCCATACTTCTCCAAGTACAAATTCAAATACAAACATTCAACGGAGAGCAGTGTTGGAAACCATGAGTGCTTAGCTGGGGACACAAATCAAATACTGGATACAACCTTTTTGTCAGAAATGATATAATATGGGAAAAAAAAAAAAAATTTCGAAAAAACGGGTTGAACCCTGAATGCAAAACTGGTTGCCTGCTGGAAAAGCAGAGCCTTCCAAGATTTGAAACCTAAAGCAGTATTTCAAGGGTTTCAAACTTTGAATCTCAGGAAGCCTGTGTCACGCCCCAAGTCCACAGCGGAAGCCTATGGGGACGTCAACAGACTCGCCGAACGAACAGAGTTTTTTCCTGCCTGAACGAAACGTCAACATAACTGAACAGGACAAAGGATTCCAAGAGGTCACACTAGAGAAGTTTCCACAACACAGGAATCAACATGAAGTACAGAATAAGCAAACGACAAGTATCAGAGCGCTATCTACAAACTAAACTACTGTACATCATGTACTATATCAAATAAAACTCAACCCCAAAAGAAAAGTACAAGAAAAAAAGCCCTGGCCCTCACCAGTACATGCATGTAGTACAGAGTAGCACTCTATCTAGTAGTCCACTCATGTCTAGGCATGCTGGTAGGAGATGGTATCTACTGCGCGATCCCCCTCACCTCGATCAGCCGTCAGTATACCTACCCCTCAAAAGTAAACCACAAAAGGATGTGAGAACTACTAAACAGTAGTTCCCAGTGGATACGGTCGACGATAACCACGATCTTCCCATTAGGTCTACTGGAGGCCAGAATAGTGAAAGAACAGTAAAATAAGGTTAAGAGCTCTTAGTGGAATTCCACTAAGTTGCCCTTTTTGCAACTTAGCCCGAAACTTTGTCTATTTGCGATTTGGTCCTCCATAATAAGAGATTGACCCTATTCATTCGTTTTTGCGTCCATTTCGCGCCAAAACGTTTTCACCTCATTTAGGCTCCGCACACGCGCTGACCGGCATCCTCCACTACGTCCAATTGGCAAAATCAATATTCTACAGCCTGGGATAGAATAATCATAACATTTTGGAAGAAAGCTCATGTGCAACATGCTAGAAATCATTACCGCCTTCTCCAAATAATCAAAGGCATCAGGAAGGACAGATGGAATAATTGAAAAAAAAAAAAAAGATAAAAATATCCCTCGCTAGAAGTTGGATATGCCAAAAGTCTCGGACCAATCCAAAAAGCTTAAGTATCGAATATGGGACTAGTATTCTTAACAGGATCAAGAGAACAAATGTACCACGAAGATGGCACTCCAAACTTTCAACAGAGGAAGAGTCTTAAAGATGAAGCTACACTGGCATGCTATCTTCATGGCAGATCATGATTAGATTTAAGGGGTCCAGCTAGGTTGCCTGCGGAAAGGCAGACCATCCATAGCTGCCTCACCATTGCTAGATCACACTTGGAACCTCTGTAGTGGTTGAATTACACTGCAGAGGTCTAATAGGAAACTACACCTGTGCCGAAGTGAAGGTTGTGGAGATGTAGTTTGGACCAAATTACAATATCGGAATAGTACAGGGACTATAAATAGCTCTTATTCCTCAGATAAAGTCACCGATATCACCAGCCTCGGATGAAAAATAATATCTGATTCTTATTCCAACCCATATTAAAAAGGTAAAATGTATGAAGACCCCTCAACTACAGGCCATCTTGAAATAAGCCGACCAAGTCACCAACTCAAATCTGATCATCAACCACTGAAAAGTACAGGGAATAGGAATTGATGATCTAGCTTCTCCATGCAGAAACAAACACAGAGAAGAAGAAAATGACAACAATAAATCCTAATAGCTGAAAAGAAACAAGAAGAAAAGGGAGGCTCAGATCTGCCATTCAATCATATCATGAGGCATCATGTAGTCTTACGCACCTTAAAGACAAATGACTTTGTAAGGTTGCCTGCAAGAATGCAGACCTTTCAATTGAGCATTGCTATGTGAACCCCAAAACGCCGACCTTATGGACTGCAGAGATAGGAGAAATTATGGCCTGTACCCGGTGCACAAGATCAGACATGCACCACCAACGGCAATGTCATCCATCCCATGAATTAATGAAGCATGGCTCAGATTAGAGGTGTCAATGGACCAAGCTAACTGACCAATTAAACCCATATGAAGAATGCACAATCAAAATCAAAAAGCTTGATTTTTAGCCATTCATCAACCCTGAGGCACAAAATTTCATGGGTATACATCTCAGAAGACCGCGGAGAGAAGCTTTACTCCACAAAAGTGGTTATTCTGCATCTCTTGAAGATGATCAACAGAAACTTCCACAAATACCGAAACACATCAAGGAACAGGAATTGCGAAATAGAAGTAAATGACGAAGGATATCCTTTACAGGAACTTTGATCAAGAGAATAAGTGAGTGCCGCGAAGATAGCAATGGTGATACCCTAATCAGAGAAGAGGATCATATGAACCCACATACATCCAATCCTTATCACTACCACCACCTCCTCCACCCCAGCCATGACCGGATAAATGGGTACAAGCTAGGTTGCCTGCAGAACAGCAGACCATCCAGAGCTGCCTCTAATTACTGATCACGCGCCTGCCAATCCTCTCTAGTAATTAAATTACAATGCAGAGTTCTAATGAGAGATTTTGCCTGCAACATATGAACCAAAGAGATGGGAGAGATGAAATTCCAAGAATATAAGAAAGATGAAAGAGAGGAGTGTTATTGAAAAGGTTCAAGGACTAAGTCACAATATTGGGACAGTATTGGGACACGACAGGGACTATCAACACCTTTTCACCATCAGATATATTGAGAGGATAAATAGGATAAAGATCCCCTCAACTATAGACCATTTTGAAATAGACCCCCCAAACTTCTATCTAGTCATCATCTACCAGCACGAAGTAGGGTTTCAGGGGATTGATAATGAATGTTTGAAACAACCCATCCTAGATTCTACATGCAGTAAGAAAGCCAGAGGATGAGAAATTAAAGATAAAACAGAAAAATTGTGTACCATTAAATATTAATAGCTACAAAAAAATTACTGTACCACTAAATCTTAATAACTAAGAAGGAACTAGGAGAATAAAATGGAGGCTCGGATTTGCCATTCAATCACCTCATGAGGGATCGGGATCTCGTAATCTTATGCACCTTAAAGATATGAACAGCATAAGGTTGCCTGCAAGACAGCAGACCTTCCAATTTAACTACTGCTACAGGAGCTACTGTTGGCCTGATGAGCTGCTGAGAAAGGAATAATTATTGCCTGCACCCGGTGAATCATGTCAGCCAAAAGCCACCCACTGAGATGCTGTCTATCCCACGAATTAACGAAGCGAAAGGCTCTCAAGGGAAGCAAAATGACAAAACTAACCAACAAACTGGATTCAAATCCCACCCGAATTATCAAAACACAACCAAGATCTAAGGATTGAGCTAACTATATTGCCTCCTATATCCCGTATTTCGATCAGCTTTTACACCACCGAGAATCAATAGAGAGGATAAAAGAAGTTGAGGTGCATTCCCAACTGGCAATCATCACAGCCTCCTTTGACAAGTAAAATGAAGGAGAAACACTTCCTTAAGATTGAATGAAACATTAAGCGCCGGTCTGATTGAAGTATACGGTCAGAATGAGGACATATGAACAGTCAGCATGAGAAATATTAATAGCTGAAAGGAAAGCACAAGGAAAGAGAGGCTCTGACCTGCCATCCGATCATATCCAGGCATCATGTATTCTTATGCACCTTTAAGATAAATGATGGAACAAGGTTGCCTGCAAAACAGCAGACCATCCAATTGAGTTCCAATTGAGTGCTGCCACAGGTAGGTGAAATAGGAAAATTATTGCCTGTTCTGTGGTTTGTTAGACAAAATAAGGCTAAANCAACATGGAATATATATCAAGTATCTCAGTGGCCTATCTCTATGTCATCATGTCTCTAACATGGAATATAGCAGATATGTAGTGGCCTATCAATATGTCTCTATATTGCAATTTAATAGTTTACTAGTTTCAAGTGCCCCTTGATGACACTCTTGTTCTCTATGTCCAAGCATGGCAACTATGTTCCAAAGTACATGTCCCAAGTCATACTCCTCATAAGAGATGTATTTTCCACTTGCAAAATAAACACTTTTCCCGTATGCATGCATTCTACTCATATAGCTCTACTATATAGTGAAATTCTTCATAATACACAAGGCATGCATTTTAAGTGCTCAAAAATTCATATAAATTCTATTTAGCATAGAAATGAATTTAAAAATACTTTACGAAGAGTTTAGGAGGCATAGGGGCCATTTCGCCCCGTTTTCATGAAGTCAAAACCACCAACGGTAAACGAAGCCCTTCGTTTGCTCCGACGAAGGTGTCCTCTAACCTCCTAGTATCCTAGAGGTATGAAAACAAGTGTCACCTAAATGAAACGAATGATGCTAAGCTCAATCTATAAGCTATGCAAGCATAGGTGAGGAAAACTCACCTCAAATGCAAAGATCTCCTCTCAAGCTCCAAATGAGAGTTAGAACCCCTCCAATCTACCCTAGAGGAAGGCTCTAATCCAAGAGATTGAGCCTCAAAAGCCCTAAAACGAAAATGCCCAAATAAACCCTAAATTTTCATTTCTAGGGTTTGATCTCACAAAAACCTCAAATCAAGGATCAAAGGGAGAAATCAAGTCTCTGACCTCTCAAGAAGTTCCAAACTTAGCTCCAATCCAAGTGACGTTGAAGATCTCCGCGGCCACTAGCTCCTCTCCAAGCTTTAAGCCATCAACAATGGTGGAGAAGCCACCAAGATGCAAATAGAGGAGAGAAAATCCAATAAAAACCAAGCAAAAGGAGTAAAAATGCAAAGGAAAGAAGAGAGTTCCTCCTACCTCAACTCCTGCTGGTCTCAGCTCAGGGAGAGTCCCTAAAGGCGTGGGGGCTGATATAGATAGGCTACAATCGCGAAAAACCCCCTGCAGTATCAAACTGCACACAATCAGCCACCTTGTACCGGTACACGGGCCCTTGTACCGGTACAAGCCCTGCGAAAATGCAAACCCGAGGCTCGGGTTGCGGAGTCTGCGGCTCTGTACCGGTACAAGCCCGATGGCTGTACCGGTACAACCATCAACCTTGTACCGGTACAAGACCAATCTTGTTCCGGTACAAGCTCTGCTGCAGGCTATCCGAGAGCTGACTAAAAATTTCAATTTTGAAATTTTGGTGCCAAGTCTCAAACCAACATCCTCGGGGTGCGTGCCAGGGGTCGGAACACTATCAACGACCCTCCAAAAACTGTGGAAAGGCTCCACACACAGATCAAACACTCGAATCTTGCAATTTGCTAAGATCCAGTGTATTACATAGGTGAAATAGGAAAATTATTGCCTGTTTTGTGTCTGTGGTTTGTTAGACAAAATAAGGCTAAATTACACTTTTGGTGCTCAAACTATGAGGCAGATGACAATTTGGTCCTCAAAAATATAATACTGGCAATTTCTGGCTTGAACTTTCTTGATTGTTGCAATCGTCTCGCAGGCCAATTTGGTCGAGTAAATGGTGATGTCTCACTACCATAGCAGTATTATGGTTGATGACATCCCAAGATACCCAGCGAAAGCTTCAATTTGTTTGTTCTCAGCCATTTCGGCAAGTCTAAGCAAGACAACACATGGAAAATTGGTTGCTCTCAGAAAAGCAGAACCTTCCAAAATAACCATGCCATGCACCTACTACTGAAACCTTAAGGCTTCATTTGGTATCGTTGTTATTGTTGCTTTTTTTTTCCTTTCTTTTTCTTTTTTCCTCTATATACAAAATGTTTGTATGTATGTATATAACCAGAACCAAGAATGAAGGCTTGGTCAACCCCGAAAAGAAAAGTTTCGTGGGTTCCCTAGGAAGGGGTGGAGAGACGATAGACTCCACCCACCTCCACCACCACCACTGCGACCATAATAATAACAAAAATAATAATAATAATAACAACAGCAGCAGCAGCATCAACAACAAGGCATCAAGAAGAGAGATGGAAAAGTAGATACACATGTATGTTGGATACCCACATTTGAATCAGCATACAAGTATACAGATATATATGCCAAACATCCGAATCTTTATTCCGTTTTTAGTTCTTTTCAAAATCTGAAAGACTAACACGTTGCCTCAAATCTGAAGACATACAGGATAAATGATTTAGCATCAACCAGCATGAAGTATGGTGTCATGTTTCAGGAAGTAGATAAGGAATATTTGAAAACAACCCACCTAGGTTCTACATGCAGTAAGAAGGTCAGAGGAGGAAAAGAAAAAAAAGGAAAAATAAAGAATGTAGCACCAAATCCTAATAGCTAAAAAGAAAGTAGGAGAAGAAAACGGAGGCTCAGATATGCCGCTTAATCATCTCGCAAGGGATCTTGTAATTTTCTGCACCTTAAAGACACGACAGCAAAAGGTTGCATCCAAGACAGTGGACCTTCCAATTTAAGTCCTGCTACAGGTACCTAATGTTGGTCACATATGAGCTGCTGAGAAAGGAAAAATTATAGCCTGCACCAGGTGATCATGTCAGCCAAAAGCCATCCACTGAGATGCTGTCTATCCAACAAATGAACCATGCAAAGGCGTCTCAAGGGGTGTAAAAGAACCAAAATAACCAAAAAAAACCAGATTCAAATCCCACCTGAACTGTCAAAACCCAACCAAGGTCTCAGGTTTGAGTTGACTCTCTTATACCTAGTATTTTGGTCAGCTTCTGCACTCCAACGAAAAATCAAAAGCAAGGACTAAAGAAGCTGAGGTGCATTCCCCAGTGGCAATCATCACGGCCTCCTTTGACAAGTATAACAAAAGAGAGTATGAAAGAAGTTGGCTCTGACCTGTCATTCAATCATATCAAGAGGCATCGTGTATTCTTATGCACCTTTAAGATAAATGATGGAACAAGGTTGCCTGCAAAACAACAGACCTTCCAATTGAGTTCCAATTGAGTACTGCCACAGGCAGGTGAGATGGACAATTATTGCCTGTTCCTTGGTTCGTTTGATAAAATAAGGTTAAATTGCACTTTGGTGCTCAAACTATGATCCAGATGACACTTTGGTCCTCAAAACTATAATACTTGCAGTTTCTGGCTCGAAAATTTCTTGATTGTAGCAATCGTCTCATAGGCCAATTTTGTTGAGTAAATGGTGGTCTCACTAAAGTAGCAGTAATGCAGCAGTATTGTGGTTGATGACAACCAAGAGACCCATCGAAAGCTTCAATTTGTTTGTTCTCAGCCATTTCGGCAAATCTAAGCAAGGCAACACATGGACAACTGGTTGCTCGCAGAAAAGCGGAGCCTTCCAAAATTGCCATGCCATGCACCTACCACTGAAACCTTAATAAGGCTTCATTTGGTTTTGTTGCTTTTTTCTTTTTCTTTTTTCCTCTATATACAAACAGTTTGTATGTATATATATATATATATAGAACCAGAACCAAGAATGAAGGCTTGGTCAACCCGAAAAGCAAATTTTTGTGGGTTTCCCCCATCAGGAAGGGGCGGATTGTAAGGTACCGAACTTCTTAAATTATGAAGTTACGGTGGGATGTAATATGCTGAAATTTTAATATAAAAATAAATATAAATAAAAATAGTGTGAGATACTATTTTATTGGACTTATAGACATAAAATATAAGTCTGGAATGACCCGTGTTGAAATCAGAGCGAAAACAGAAGATTTAGAATTTTCTGTGTGAAACGGGGCAGATAAATTAGCAGAAAATGCAGTGTCAGAAAATTCTGAAAACTGGAGGATAAGCCAAAATTATTTTTATGAGGCTAGATTTAAAGTTTCATATCATTCTGACATCCGGAAGGTGAAAAATAAAATCCGATAGTGATCTGATAAAGATTACAGTTCGGTACGGCTTTCGGTGACCAAACGAGGTCGAAACTGAAAGATTAAAATTTCTTTCGTTAAGTTAAGCAAATCCGAACATGACTGTCAAATTTGAGCTCAAACGGATATTCAGAGGGCTCCGGCGAAAGATATCAGATTTCGAACTGCCTGAAGTGAATAGTGTATGCTACTATTGGGGTGTTGACTATATTGGGGTGTTGACTATATAAGTAGAAGCTTCTAGTGACTTGGCTTCTTCTTCACAGCCAAGCACCACCCCCACAAGCACATGTTCATGGTGGTAGTGAGAGAAATCCTCACTTTCTCTCTCTAAATAACTCTCTCATCTCTCTAGATCTTTCGCCCAAATTCGCGGCGTTGGCGGAGAACGAGCTTGCGAACGCGTCGGGAGCGACGGATCGAGCTTTCGTGCGCCCGTTGGAGCGGCGTGCTTCCGTCTCGGCGTTCACATTTTGGTAAACTTTTGGGATTTGGCTTAATCCTTAACTTTAAGTATTCTAGTAGCCTCTAATGAGCATTCTTAGCATGTTGCTCCATTTAATTTGGATTATTTGGGGGTAATTGCATGTTAGGGCTCAAAAATAGAATTTTTCGATATGTGAGGTTTTGATCTAAATTGATCATGTATAAACCTAATTGCTAGATTTTCTGACGCGTTGGCGAAATCGGTTCGGCGATACGACGAGCGTACGCGAAGATATTAAAGAACGAAGCCGTTAGGGTACAGATTGCCGCAACTTGCGGCGAAAGCTTCCAAAAATCTTGGAAACGGAATCGTAACTTCAGGACATCACCAAGAGGTGGGGGGTGTCATCCCGAAGCAACTGGGCTTCTCCCTATGTCTAAGTATTTCTATGTTGAACATACTACATATATAGTATCATGCATGTTAGGGTATTTAGATGTTACTTTTACTATTCTTGCATGCTCCCTTGTATTGCGACATAGTAGGCTTGGCATGTGAACTTAGGGTGCATGAGAATGAGTTTGTGACATAGAACCCTATAGAGATAAGTTAGACAATAACTTGATCTTGCATAGCGGATATATGACTAGTATAGTCGGGACAATTGCATTATGGCAAGTGACATGTGAACCAAGTACATACTTGACGAGTGTCATATGTATACCAAGTAAACAACTTGACGAGTGGCATTAGAACGTAGTGTTAAAAGAACACTTGTGCATGTAGGTCGTAGTGACCGGGTACCTTCGTTGGAAACGAATTTGATTATACTCACACAGTCTGTTCAGCGCTTGTGGCGGTCGCTCCGCACAAGTAGTGCGAGTTTCGGAGTCTTGGCACGTGAAACGATTGAGATAGCCTATGTGGGGTCCCAAGGGATAGCCTATGTGGGGTCCCGCAGACAATCCCTCGAGTGGTTCGAGTCCCCCTTCATAGACGGATTTGAGTTGTGAGTCGAGGGCGCGCCTTTGGGCTAGCCAGATGATTGGGTGATGAACTCAAGAGAATTATGCATATTGAGCATAGTAAGCATATTGAGTATGTTGAGCATGCTGGGCATAGTAGAATTGCATGTATACTTGATAGAGTTATTATAGCATGTTAGAGATTACATGGCTATGTGATTTACTCTTGTTCTCCAGGCATAGTAGAATCTTGCAATTCCTTCTATATGCATCAATTACAGTTACAGATATCTATCTGCTTATGCCTGCTTAGACCTAGTGGGAAGATCGGCGGAGTCGGCGGCCGAACCCACTGGGAACTATATTTATATAGTTCTCACCCCACTTTGTTGCAGGGCCTAGCGAGAGAGCACCGGCAGAGGATCGTGGTAAGAGCATCGCGCCCTAGGTATAGTTAGCAGCTTCCACTTGCATTAGTGTACCCTCGTGCACCCCGTGACATATGATGTATTTTGGGAGATTGCTAGGGTATTTTGGAGATTATCATGAATATTCATTTTGGAGACGTAAATATAATCAAGGATCTAAATGTTGAATGCCTTGTGGATGTAATAGCTAGATGTTACTCTCTTTATACCACTCATTTTATTACTTGTGTCTTGCTCTTAATTGTGTAGCACTTGCGGTGCTTCGTACTGTTCATGTATGTTGTATGTCATCCTGGGCGACAAAAACGTACATGATCTTGTTGTTGAGCCTAGAATGGAGGGGAGGTTCTGTCCGTTCGGCGTCTGTTCGACGCGCCCGAGCCGGACCAAATTGATAGCGGTTTCGGGGCGTGACACGGAGAGGCGATACTCCACCCACCTCTACCACCACCATTGCGACCACAATAACAATAACAACAGTAATAATAATAACAAGAATAACAACAGCAGCAGCAGCAACAACAACAAGGCATCAAGAAGAGAAATGGAAAAGTAGATATACAAGTATGTTGGATACCCACATTTGAATCAGCATACAAATATACAGATATACATGCCAAACATCCGTATCTTTATCTGTTTTTAGTTCTTTTCAAAATCTAAAAGACTAACAAGTTGCCTAAATCTGAAGACATACAGGATAAATGATTTAGCATCAACCAGCATGAAGTAGAGTGTCACATTTCAGGAAGTAGATAAGGAATATGTGAAAACAACCCACCTAGGTTCTACATGCAGTAAGAAGGCCAGAGGAGGAAAAGAAAAAATGGGAAAAATAAATAATGTACCACCGAATCCTAATAGCTAAAAAGAAAGTAGGAGAAGAAAATGGAGGCTCAGATTTGCCACTTAATCATCTCGCAAGGGATCTTGCAATCTTCTGCACCTTAAAGACACGACAGCAAAATGTTGCATCCAAGACAGTAGACCTTCCAATTTAAGTCCTGCTACAGGTACTTAATGTTGGTTATATGAGCTGCTGAGAAAGGAAAAATTATAGCCTACACCAGGTGATCATGTCAGCCAAAAGCCATCCACTGAGATGCCGTCTATCCCACAAATGAACCACGTAAAGGCCTCTCAAGGGGTGTAAAAGGACTAAAATATAAAATTAAAAAAAAAAAAAAGATTCAAATCCCACCCGAACTGTCAAAACCCAACCAAGGTCTCAGGTTTGAGTTGACTCTCTTATACCTAGTATTTTGGTCAGCTTCTGCACTCCGCCGAGAATCCAAAGCAAGGATTAAAGAAGTTGAGGTGCATTCCCAAGTGGCAATCATCACAGCCTCCTTTGACAAGTACAACGAAGGAAAAACACTTCCTTAATATTGCATGAAACAGTAAGGGCCTTCCGGTTGAAGCATACAGTCAGCAAGAGGATTGAGGACATATGGACGGTCAGCATGAGAAATATCAACAGTGAAAAGAAAGTAGAAGGACAGAGAGGCTCCGACCTGCCATTCGTTCACATCAAGAGGCATCACAAATGACAGAACAAGGTTGCCTGCAAAACAGCAGACCTTCCAACAGAGTGCTGAGATAGGAAAATTAATGCCTGTTCCAAGGGTTGATAGATAAAATAAAGCTAAATTACACTTTTGGTCCTCAAACTATGAGGCAGGTGACACTTTGGTCCCCAAACAATAATAGCCGCAATTTCTAGCTCATACTTTCTTGATTGTTGCAATCAAGTCTCACAGGCCAATTTGGTTAAGTGAATGGTGATGTCTCATTAATATAGCAGTAATGTGGCAGCATTGTGGTTGATGACATCGCAAGAGACAACCAAAAGCTTCAATCAGTTTGTTCTCAACCATTTCACCAAGTATAAAAAAGAAAAGACATGGAAAAATGATTGCTTGCGGAAAAGCAGAGCCTTCCAAATTACCATGCCATGCAACTACTACTGTAAACTTAACGCCTCATTTGGTTTCATTGCTGTTTGTTTTGTCCTTTTTGTCCCCCAAATACAAGCTGTTTCTATATATCTATATCTATATCTATATATATATAGATATATATAACCAGAACCAAGAATGAAGGCTTAGTCAACCCAGCAAAGCGAAGTTTTCTAAGTTTCGGCTTTCAGGAAGGGGCGGGGAGACATTCAGACTCCACCCACCTCCAACCCCGCGACCCCAATAACAATAATAATAACAACAACAACAACAATAACAAGAACACCAGCAGCTGCAGCAACAACAACAAGTCATCATGAAGAGATATGGNAACAACAACAACAACAACAACAACAACAACAACAATAACAAGAACACCAGCAGCTGCAGCAACAACAACAAGTCACCATAAAGAGAAATGGAGAAGTAGAAGAAAAAAAAATGATGATAGTTAAGCGAGGATTGAGAAATATGAGAGGTATCAGAATATGACAATCAGATGCCATCGATGTAGGAGGCCTCCTTAGATGCGGTAGAAGCCTCTTTAAAGGTTATAATCATCATCCTCATCTTCATTATGAATGATCACCAACTGCAGCCGCCGCCGCCACAACATTTCTGGAACAATGGCTGCAGCTCCGTAGCCTGCAGAAGAGCAGACAGTCCAGAGCTGCTTGGCAATTACCAGCTACATTTTAAAAAAATGATTTTAGATATACAAACATCAAAAATTGGTACTCCGCACTTTAACACTTTTGCAAACAGGAGCCTAAAGTTTTACTTTTTGGAAACAAAACCGCATAAACTTTATCAAATAGTTTAGTGAACCCCTCCGTTCAGGTGAAGTTACTAATTGAGCAACTGTTTTGATCACATGCCTTGCACATAATTTTATATAACAAATAGAAATATGATATTTGATCGAATCCAAAATTATTTGAAATAGATTATGACTATAAATGGTCATTAGGGCATGAGACAATCGGGGGGAGAGGTAGAGATGCCAACGGGTCGGATTCGGGGCGGATTTTCAAAAACCCGAACCCGAACCCGAACCCCACTCCAAACCCGAGACGCGAACCCGAACCCGACGGATTTTAAAAATCCATGTCCAAACCCGAACCCAACCGAAAATCCGAAGCCCGAACCCGAATCCGAACCCGAAAATTTGAACCCAAAACAATTATTTATTTTTTCAATATTTCAAAATATATTATGTTAAATCTAAATTTTTAAAATACAAATTCAAATATAACATCAAATTTATACATACATACATATATATATATATATATATATATATATAAAGTACAAAATAAATTCGGGTACAATCAAAATCCATATCCGAATCTATATCCATCGGGTTTCTATTTTTGATATCCATATCCAAATCCATATCCATTTAACATCGAATATATCCATTTTATTCGAGTTCGGATTTGGATAAAATTTCGGGTATCCATACCTATTGACATCCCTAAGGAGAGGGGGGAGAGGGGGAGAGAGACAGAGACTCTCAGGATTGGAATAGTTCTATATATAAGATATAGTAGGGCTAAACCTTTTAACCCCGCTATAGCATTTTGAGCAGTGACTAGGCCCAGAAGTTAAGAGGATTGAGCGAGCCTAAGGCTAGAGTAGTTCTTAGATGGATGACCCCTCTGGGAAGCGGGGCGTCACAGTTGGTATCGAAGCAAATCACCAACCATAAGTGTCAGGTGAGCCTTGGCTGAGCTAGAGTCATAAAACGAGCAAAAGCACAGCTCTCCTGGCCGTTGTGGGTGGAACGCGGCTCCCCACAAGGTTAGCTAAAGCTAGCAAGACGAGTCTCACATCGACGGTTCTTGTGAGTGTGTTTGAGCCTAACGAGGACGTCAGAGCCTAAAAAAGGGAAGGGGGTAACCGAGAGGAGAATGTGACACCCCTAGGATTTGGAAGTTCTATATATAAGGTATAAACGTCTAAACCTAGCTATAGCATTTTGAGCAGTGGCTAAGCCCAAGAAGTTAAGAGGGTTGAGCAAACATAGGGCTAGAGTAGTTCTAGAGTAGCTATAGCATTTTGGAAGTTCTATATATAAGGTATAAACATCTAAACCTAGCTATAGCATTTTGAGCAGTGGCTAAGCCCAAGAAGTTAAGAGGGTTGAGCAAACATAGGGCTAGAGTAATTCTAGAATGGGTGACCCTCCAAGGAACCGGGGCGTGACAGAGAGAGAGAGAGAAAGAGAGATGCATGCTTGGATATCCACATATGAATCAGCATACAAGCGTGCGACTGGCTCTCAAGGGGTGTAGAAGCACCAAGCTAACCAACCACTAGATTCAGATGCCACTCGAATTATCAAAACCCAATCAAGATCGTTGGTTTGACCTGACTATATTGCCTCTTAAATCTAGCATTTCAATAAGCTTTTGCACTCTACAGAGAGTCAAAAGGCAGGATAAAATAAGTTGAGGTGCCTTCCCAATTGGCAATCATCATAGCATACTTTAGCAAGTAAAATGAAGGAGAAACATTTCCTTACCATTGCACAAGACATTAAGGGTCTGTCCAATTGAAGCATACAGTCAGCATGAGGACATTTGGACAGTCAGCATGAGGACATATGGACAGTCAGCATGAGATATATTTTAGCTGAAAAGAAAGCAAGAAAGGGAGGCTCTGACCTGCTATTCGAACATATCAAGAGGCATCATGTAGTCTTATGCACCTTAAAGACAAAGGAACAAGGTTGCCTGCAAAACAGCGTATCTTCCAATTGAGTGCTGCCACACGTAGCATAGAGAGGAAAACTATTGCCTGCACCTGGTGCATCACAGGAGCCAGTTCCTAGAAAAACGCTGTCTTTTCACCCTCAGTGGTTTGTTATCTAAAATAAGGATAAATTACACTTTTGGTTCTCAAACTATGAGGCAGGTAACACTTTGGCCCTCAAACTATAGTTGCTACAATTTCTGTCTCGAACTTTCTTAACCGCTGCAATCAAATCTCACAGGCCAATTTAGTTGAGCGGATGGTGATGTCTCACATATGTAGCAGTAATGTGGCAGTATTGCTGTTGATGACATCACAAGAGACCCACCTAAAGCCTCAATTAGTTTGTTCTCAACCATTTCCCCCACTTTATTAAAAAGGCATCATATAATTCTTGCACCATTATAATATATGGTGGTAAAGGTTGCCTGCTAAATTAGCAGACCTTCCAATTTACCAAAGGAGAACTGATACTAAAAGAGCTGTTTACGTTGTACACTCGGCAAAGAAGAAACGGCTTGGACAAACCGTTGGCACCCAGGTTGGCAACCATCACCGCCACCTTTACACCCTGTTTAGAATCCTTTGAATCACTGATTTGAACGAAATTGCAAACAGGAACTCATTAATCCCTGGAAACATTTGCAGGTGTGGATTGAATTGATTTCCGATGGTTTCAAATGATTGCAGCAATTCTAGGCAGATCCACTGGTTTGTGGTCGGATCTACCATAATTTGCATTTTTGCTCCAAAAATGCCCTCACAGGATTGCAAATATACTCACTTATATAACAATTTGGTGCCAAACAGAGTATTACATTAGAAAAGGAGTAGATATATCTTCTTGTACATCCAAGACCTCACATGGAAAAATGGTTGCCTGTAGAAGAGTAGTGCCTTCCAAGAATTCCATGCCATGCGCCTACTGCTGAAATCCAAGGGTTAAAAAGTTAATCGCAAACTCTCTCTCTCTATATATACAGCCAAAACCAAAAATGAAGGCTTGGTCAAACCTGAAAAGCTAAGGTTTTTGGGTTTTCCCTTTCAGGAGGAGGTGGGGAGACGATAGTCTCCACCCACCACCACCACCACCACTATAGTAAAATTAACAATAACAGCAGCAATTAACAACAAGAAGAAGAAGAAGAAAAAATTAAGGCATCAAGAAGAGAAATGGAGATGTAATTAAAAAAAAAAGATAATAGTTGCTTCAGCTAGAATCTAGAAATATGAGAGGAATCAAGAAGATGGCGATCCAACACTATCAACATAGGAGGCATCCTCAAATGAAGCCGAAGCCTAAAGTATTATCACCATCCCTTATCAACATTAAAATGTTTTCTTTTTTTCTTTTGCTTTTTGTGGTGCAAGAGAAAGTAGACAGAGGGGCTTATACAAAGGAGGGAGCATGCCCTGTACTTCTTCTTGCCCCCAATTACGAATCACGCGCCAATCCTCTAGTGATTAAGTTACACTGTAAAGTGCTAATCAGAGATCTTGCCTGCAGTATATGGACCAAAGTGATGGCCGGGGACGAATTGCAAGAATATTTGAAAGATAAGGGACAAGTGCTCACGGAAAAGGTTCAAGGACTAAATCACAATATTGGGATAACCCTCAAATATATTGAGAAGGGCAAATAGTATGAAGATCCCCACAACCAAGGTTTTAAGTGCCCGTTAGCACGGGCCGTATCCACCGTGCCAACAAGATATCGGCACGATACAGACCCCATGCCGATGGCACAGCTCAAAAACCTCTATTCTTTAAATTAGTAAGTAATTTCCTCAATAGAGTTCAAAAGATGTGATAAAAAACATAATAAATAATTAGAATATTTTGTTGCTAAAGAAAATAAATATTTCATGCTATTATGTGTTGGCACACAAGAATTTTTTTGACCGGCACGCATCGGCACGGCTCGGCATGCACCGTGCTGTACCATGCCGACAAGTTTCCGGCACGACCCCATGCCACGGCACTTAAATCCTTGCCCACAACTATAGGCCATTTTGAAATAGACCCCCGAACAACTATCCAGTTGTCATCAACCAGCATAAAGCAGAGTTCCAGGAAGTTGATAAGGAAAATATGGAACAACCCATCCTAGATTCTACATGCAGCAAGAAAGCCAGAGAAAAAAAGAAAAGAAAAGAAAAGAAAAACAATGTACCACTAAATAGCAAAAAATGTAGTAGTAAAAGAAAATGGAGGCTCAGATATGCCATTTAATCATATCTTATGAGGGGTCCCGCAATCTTATGCACCTTGAAGACATAGCAGCATAATGTTGCCTGCAAGACCGCAGACCTTCCAATTTAAGTACTACTACAGGTAGCTAATGTTGGCCTTATAGCTGCTTAGAAAGGAAAGATTATTGTCTGCACCTGGTGAATCATGTCAGCCAAGACCACCCAAATGAACGAAGCAAAGGGCTGTCAAGGAGCGTAAAAGGACCAAGAAAACCAACAAAACAGATTCAAATCCCACCAGAATTGTCAAAACCCAACAAACATGTTTGGTTTGAGCTGACTGTATTCCCTCTGATATCCAGTATTTCGATCAGCTTCTTTACTCCGCCAAGAGTCAAAAGCAAGGATAAAAGAAGTTGAGGAGCATTCCCAGCTGGCAATCATCACAGCCTCCATTGACAACTAAAATGAAGGAGAAACACTTCTTTGACATAGCATGAAACATTAAGGGCGCATCTGATTGAAACATACAGTCAACATGAGGACATTCGTACAGTCAGCATGAGAAATACTGAGAGTTGAAAAGAGAGAAGAAGGAAAGAGGCTCCGACCTGCCATTCGATCAGCATTATGTTGCCATGCGCACCTTACAGACATATGATAGAACAAGGTTGCCTGCAACAGCAGACCTTCCAATTGAGTTCTGCTACAGGTATCCCGCAAAGTTGCCCTAATGAGCAGCTGAGATAGGAAAATTATTGCCTACACCAGGTGCATCGCAAGCCATTGAAAGCTTCTCTAGAAAAAAAGAAAAAAATCCGGTGCTTTCTTTTTGTTCTGGGTGCTTTGTAAGTTAAAATAAGGCTAAATTACACATTTGGTCCTCAAACAATAAGGCGGGTGACACTTTGGTCCTGAAACTTTAATTTGTTGTGACTTCCGATTTGTAGAAGTACTGTGATTGATAACATGGCAAGAGACCCATCAAAAGCTTCAAAGGTTGCCTGCTAAATTAGCAGACCATCCAATTTACTGAAGAACTGATATTAAAAGAGCCGTTTACACTGTACAATGGTAAAGAAGTAACGGCAAGGGCAAACTGTGGGCAACCAGATTGGCAATCATCGAAGCCTCATTCATTCCCTGTTTGGAATCCTCCAAATCACTGGTTTGGATGAAATTGCCAAGAAGAACTGGTTCATCCTTGGAGACATTAGCAGGTGTACTTCAAATTTATTTCCGATAAAGCAAATTCTCTGGTTTGTGGTCAGATTTGCCATAGTCTGCATTTTCCGCAACACAAATGCCCTCATGGAATTGCAAATATATTCAATTCTATAATGATTTGGCACCAAACAGAGTATTGCATGAGAAAAAGGAATAGATATCTCTTCTCGTACATAGAATAATGGTTGCCTGCAGAACAGCAGAGCCTTCCAAGATAACCATGCCATCCACCTTCTGCTGAAACTTTAGCCCTCATCTAGAATTGTTCCTGCTGGTTTTTTTTTTTTTTTTCAAACCCTCAAACACCAACAGTGTGTGTGCATATATATATATATAGAATAGAGCTTATGCTGCTTTGAGAAGTTACAACTTAAACTTTTGAGCCCTTGGATCCGTACTATAACCATCACTAACTAGTAAACCCTAGGGATCCAAGGGTCCAAAGTTCAAAGTATATGCTTCTAAAAGCGCACGCGCGCGCGCACACATATATATGTGTGGGCTCGGTCAACCCCAAGAAACGAAAGCTTCCCCTTTTACGAAGGGGCAGGGAGATGGTAGACTCCATCCAACCCCCACCACCACCACCACCACAATAATAATAATAATAATAATGACAACAACAACAACAACAACAACAACAACAACAATAGGGCATTAAGAAGGGAAGTAGGAGGAAATGATAGCTGCTTTAACGAGGATCAAGAAATAGGTGAGGTATCAAGAAGATAGGTGAGGTATCAAGAGGAAGATGAAGCCCCTACAAAGGTTATCATCCTCATCATCCTCATCATCATCATCATCATTATGAATGACCGTCGTCACTCCCACCAATGCATTTCCGGAGTAATGGCTGCAGCTCAGTAGCCTGCAGAAGAGCAAACCGTCCAGAACTGCCCTGCCATTACCACATTCCCTGTCTAACCTAAAAACACTTTTCTTAAGGAAAGGAAGAGAAAGAAAACGAGACAAATGACTTTCTTTTTTCTTTCTTTTTTTCTTTCCCTTCTTTTGGGGCGGAAGAGAGTAGGAGACAGAGGGGCTTACAGGAAGAAGGGAGCGGAGCATCCCTGCATTTCTGCTTGTCCCCAACGCAGGGTTCTCTCTTTCACATCACCTTAGCGATGTACCCGTCCATCCATCCGTCCGCCCATCCCTCATTGAAGGGCTCAGAGTATTTTGCCTCTGAATAAATGTACAACAAATAGGGGTGAAAATGGTTAGGATAAAATCCGATCGAATCCGACATCATCATATCCGAATTAGCCTACGAAATGGATACAGATATGGTTTCGTCAAAAATCCAACTGTATTCGACCGTGTCACCCCTATGAGATCCCCCAGCATTGCCGAAGTCCCATGTTCAGTTTATTTTTATAGAAAACCAGTTTGGGGATAAACTTGAAAGAAGTGAGATTTGAAGTTCAAATTTTGTGGAAATTTTGATTACCCACTAAGGAAGAAGGATACAAAAGAGCAATTCTTCGGCTCTGTAGAACTACAAAAAGTTACATCGTGATGCTCAACACTAATAATACGAACCTGGGTACAAACTCCAGCTTACAGCAGCAAAAATTGGTTGCCAGCATATAAGCAGGCCATCCAAGGTTCCTGCCAGGTAGGTCTAATACTCTGTTAAAAACTACACTTCCTGCTGGCCATATTTAAATACAAAGATATGCCAAACCCCCTCCAACTGTGGTGTAATTATCAACACTAAACTTCAAACATACATTGACATAAAGGAACATTTTTCTTCTTATCAACTAACCACCTTGTTGCAAGAGGCAATTTAGCAAACAGAAATTCTTTAAACAAGAGCAAGCTAGGGGTAAAAAATTGTTAGTTCTAAACAACGAAAAGGAGAGATTTAGATGCTGGGGCTCAGATCTGCCATTTTTACGAGCATTTGCAAACCTACACATACAAAGCAAAATGGATGCTTGCAGAACAAGCCTTCCGAAGGTTGCCGAGCTGTGCGGATCAAAGTTTAGTCAAATGTTGTAGGGATTTGGTGCATCCATACATGGCAATCATCACAGCCACCGCATAGAAAGAGGAAACAATGCATCTTTCAACAGCAGCACAGCTCATTTCTGGTGCAGAACAAAAGTGCGAATTTAGAGCCTCTATCAACACATGACCATCAACATATTTCGTTTATTTACCCAACAAATATGCCGCAATTGTTAACCACAGAGTCTAAGATGTCTACACAACAAACATGCGGACGGTTGTCTACAATCTGCCTTTCTTGAAATGTTCATAGTTCAGATAAGTTATGCATGTTTTCACCCCATTTTTATGAGCATTTGCGAACTACACATACAAACGCAAAATGGATGCTTGCTAAACAAGCCGTCCAAAAGTTGCCACACTGTGCAGATCAAAGTGTAGTCTAATGTTCAAGGGTTTTGATGCTTCCATAGGCAATCATCACAGCTGCCACATGGAAAGACATAAGAACGCAGCTTTAAACAGCAGCACAGACCATTTCTGGCACACAACCAAAGTGCAAATTTAGTCTCTCTTTCGACACACAACCCTCTTGTTCAACATTTCTTTCATTCACCCAACAAACATGTCGCAACTGTTTACCATAGAGTCAAAGATGTCTACAAGCGGACGGTTGTCTACAGTCCATCTTTCTCGAGCAGTTAGATAATTGTGACAGAGGATAAAGTACAAGAAAGCTTTTCATAATTTAACGATGACGATGCTTAGAAGGGAGGTGGCTCAGATCTGCCCTTTTCACCAGAATCTTCACAGAACTACACAAACAGCTGCATAATGGTTGCTCACAGAATTGCAAGCCTTCCAAAGATTGCCAAGCTACGTTTCAGTCAAATGCTTCAGTTCTGGTGCACTGTATCCAACACTTGTTGCTTCAAAATAGCAAACTGAGGATTAAAATCCCCTGTATAGATGCAAATATTGGTTGCCTGCATCGGAGCTAGCCGTTCAAGATAGCATGCCAAGCAGGAGCAAGTTTCCACGAGAAACTACATTTTGAGTTTTTTTTTTTTTTTTTTTTCTTTTTGTGTGTGTGTGTGTGTTTTTGGGGTGCGAGAGCAGGGGGATACTTCAAGAAGTGAACCCTAGAACCTATTGATCCATAATAGTGCCACCACCGACTTTTTGCTCTATATTTCAACCTAGAAAGTTGAGAGAGAGAGAGAAAAAGAGAGGCTAGAATACTTCTACAAGTACAGCTTACTTCCGTGTCATTTCCGATAATGGGGCATCCGGATAGACGATTAACACCGTCAAACATGATCTAGGATATTTCAACTTTCTAGGTTTCAAACTTCATCATTCTTGGATATCATTTGCTAAGTAGTCAAGTGGTCCAGAAATCAACAATTTTAATGTCTAATATACGATGTATTTGAAACCGCTTGATCGCTAGGCAAATGATGTCGTAAAGAAATGGCTTAAACTACAAACCACAAAATACGGCATGTAACTGCTAGGTTGCCTGCAAAAGTGCAGACCATCCGTTTCTACAGTTATTCATGAAAGGGGATTTTTTTTTTTTTTTTTTGTGTGTTTGCAAAAGTACAGTTTTTAGGGTTGGCCATACTACCTCTTATATCCAGTATTTCGATCAGCTTCCGCACTCCATTAAGAATCAAAAGCCAAGAAAAAATAAGTGGAGGTGCCTTCCCAACTGCCAATCATCACAACCTCCTTCGAAACGTAAAATAAAGGAGAGATGCTTCCTTAACATTGCATGAAGCATTAAGGGCCTGTCTGATTGAAGGATACAGTCAGCATGAGGACATCGACAGTCAGCATGAGAAATATTACCAGATGAAAATAAAGTAGAAGGACAGAGAAGCTCCGACCGGCCATTCGATCATATCAAGAGGCATCATATAGTCTTATGCACCTTGAAGACAACCGACAGAACAAGGTTGCCTGCAAAACAGCAGACCTTCCAATTGAGTGTAGTTATAGGTAGCCGAGATTGGAAAATTATTGCCTGCCCAGTCGTTTGTTATATAAAATAAGGCTAAATTACACTTTTGGTCCTCAAACCATAATAGCTGCAATTTCTAGCTCAAACTTTCTTGATTGTTGCAATCAAGTCTCATAGGCCAACTTACTTTCGGTAATGTCTCACTAATGCAACAGTAATGTGACAGTGTAGTGGTTGTTGACGCGGCAAGAGACTCATTGAAAGCTTTAATAAGTTAGTTCTCAATAATTTCAGCAAGTCTAAGCAAGACATCAAGGAAAAATAGTTGTCTGCAGAGAAGCAAGGCCTTCCAATATTACCATGCCATGCACCTACCGCTGAAAACTTTATGCCTCATGTGGTATGATTGCTGTTTTTTTCCCCCTTATATTCCCCACACACAAACTGTATATATACATATATGTATACATAGATAGATAGACAGAATTGAGCTCCTATGCTTTTAAAAGTGCCAAGTCATTGGTGCTTGTAGGTTTTCGGTCTTGGATGAAGATTTGTAGGTTAGGATAATAGTGGTCCCCGAGAGTTGAGCAGGTGGTTGGTGGAATAGCATAATCTTAGGGATGGAATTGGTCAAAGAGATAAATCTAACAATAGGAAACTTACAAGGACCAAGTGCTTGGTGCTTTTAAAAGCACCATAGCCTTCCAATATTATGAGATTTTTATTTTCAGCCGTTCATTTTTAGAGTACTCGTTTGCTAGGCAAATGATACCGAAAAATTATGAAATTTAGCTTCCAAATACTTTCAATAGTGTAGAAGTCTAACGGAGCCGATCGTCGATTTGGAAGCCACATCATTGAAAACAACTTGGTAGCACGGTGGCCTCCGTGCTACCAATAGTATACCAGCCTAGCTCTATATATATATATATATATATATAATAACTTATAGAGAGAGAGAGAGAGAGAGTCCAGCTACTATCCTATTAATAGGATTGGAGCTATTGTCCTATCAAGTCGTTTTGAATGATCGGAACTTCAAATTGATAATCGGCACCGTTGAAATTGATCTACACAATCAGAAATGTTTAGAAACCAAATTTTGTAATATTTAAAAATCATTATCATGTTCATCTTAAGAGTTAAAAAATGAACGGTCATAAATGAATAACCTTCTTAAAATAGAGGTTAGATTTTCTCAATTCATAATCAGAGTTATCAAACATTATCTAAATAGTATAAAAATTTTTTTATCAAAAATTCAAGTAATTTGGATTGCTCTACACCGTTAAACAAGCAAACGGCTCATATAGGCCGTCAAAAATTGTCGATTTTTCGACACTTTGATAGTTTGATCACCATGTAAATAATTTTTAAAATTTATTAAATTTAGTTTCTAGATATTTCAAGTACTCTAGATCAACTTCAACGGTTCCGATCATCGATTCGGAATCTCTATCATCAAGAACAATTTGATAGGACAAGTGCTACTATCCTATTAATAGGATAGTAGCCCTAGCCTATATATATGAAGGCTTGGTCAACTCCATACCACCACTATGACAATAACAACAACAATAATAATAATAACAATAACAACAAAATGGCATCAAGAAAAGAAATGGATAAGTACAAGAAAAACGATGATAGTTACTTCAGCCAGGATCAAAATATATGAGAGCTGTCAAGAAGATGATGATCCAATGCCGACGAAAATGGAGGCATCCTCACATGAAGTCGAAGCCCCTTTAAAGATGATGATGATAATCATCATCATTATAAATGATGGCCACATAATGATCGCCACCGCCGTCGTTGACGAACCAATTCTGGAATAATGGCTGCAGCTCAGTAGCCTACAAACAGCAGACCATCCAATGCTGCCCTGCCAATACCAGATTCTCTAAGGGGGTGATTGGTTTCTCAGTGTGGGAGTGAAGAGACAGAGGAGCTTACAGCAAGAAGGTAGCACGCCCAGTACTTACTGTTTTTCCCCAAACATAGGCTCTCTAGCTCGTAACGCCTCAAAGGCATACCCACACATCCGTCCTTGGAGGGCTCACAGTATTTTGCCTCCCTAAATAGCCCAAAAGGATGCAACGTTTTCGCCCAACATGCATTTTTTTAGTAGACATTAATAATTGAAACAATGTTCTAAGCCCCCCCCAAACTCTAACACTTTTGCAAACAGGTGCTAAAACTTCTACTTTTTAACAAATAAATCCCAAAACTTTATCAAATAATATAATAGGGCTCAAGTGAAGCTATTGATTGAGCAACCGTTTTGATCGCATGCCCTGCAACAATTTTGTATAACTTTAAAATGCAAAGAAACCCAATAAATATAGAAACTTGATGTCGATCAGATGCAAATTTACAAGAACCAGATTACAAAGGGGGGGGGAGAGAGATGTATGCATGCAATAATGCATAAACCCTAAACCCTTTACAATTTGAAGGAGTCTTTATGAAATTACAACCTTTAAGGAGGGTATTGAAGAAATTAACCCAAATATTTATATACCTAGCATCCAAATCTTTCTTATATTTAGTTCTTATCAAAATCCGAAAAATTAACAAGTTGCCACAGGTCTGAATACATATAGGATAGAAAATTTACCATCAACCAGCATGAAGTCGTGTTTCAACGGGTTGTAAGGAATATTTAAAACAACCCATCCTAGCTTCTATATGCAGTAAGAAAGCGAGAGGGAAAAAAAAAACGTGAACAACCAAATCTCAATAGCTAAAAAGGAAGTAGGAAAATAAAATGGAGGCTTAATCACCACATGAGGGATCTTGTAATCTCATGCACCTTAAAGACGTGACAGCATAGGCTTGCCTGCAAGGCATTCCAATTAAGTACTGCTAGAGGGGTGTATTGTTGGCCTCACGAGCTGCCCAGAAAGGAAAAATTATTGCCTGTACCTGGTGCATTATGTCAGCCAAAAACCACCCACTGAGATGCTGTCTATCCCACAAATGAACGAAGTGAAAGGCTTCCAAGGGTTGTAAAAGGACAAAGCAAGCCAACAAACCAGATTCAAATCCCACACGACTTGTCAAAACCCAACCAAGATCTTAGGTTTGAGTTGACTATATTGCCTCTTATATCCATTATCCTTATCAGCTTCTGTACTCCGCCGAGAAGCAAAAGCCGGGATAAAATAAGTTGAGGTGCATTCCCAACCGACAATCATCACAGCCTCCTTTGACAAGTAAAATGAAGGGAAAAAAAAAACTTAACATTGCATAAAACATTAAGGGCCTGTCTGATTGAAGCATACAGTCAGCATGAGGACACACGGACAGTCGACATGAGAAATATTAAAAGCTGAAAAGAAAGTAGAAGTAATGTTTCAAGCAAAAGGAAAGAGAGGGTCCAACATGCCATTTGATCATATCAACAAGCATCATGATAGTCTTATTCTTATGCACCTTGAAGACAAATGACAGAACAAGGTTGCCTGCAAAACAGCAGACCTTCCAATTGAGAGCTGCCACTGAGATGAGGAAAATTAGGGTAAATTGCACATTTTGCCCTCAAACTTTGAGACGCATGACAAGGACCAAACATTAATTTATTGTAATTTCTGAATCGAATTGTTGCAATCAAGTCCTATAATCTAATTTAGTTGACTAAATATTGATATGTCGGTAATGTGAAAGTGACGGTAGCAGTATGGTAATTGATGATGCGACAAAAAATAAAATGTCACATCACTATTACATCAATGATGCATCAATATTTAGTCATCTAAATTGGATTGCAGGACATGATTGCGACAATTCAAAAAGTTCAGGCTAGATTGTAACAGATTAAAGTTTGAGAACCAAAGTGTTACACATTGTTTGAGGACCAAACATGCAATTTAGCAAGAAAATTCTTACCTGCTCAGTGGTTTGTTAGATAAAATAAGGCTAAATTACACTTTTGGTCCTCAAACAATGAGGCAGGTAACACTTTAGTCCTCAAAATATAATTGTTGCAATTTCGACTCGAACTTTCTTGATTGTTGCTATCAAGTCTCACAAGCCAATTAAGTTGAGTGAACGGCAATATGTCGCTAATCAATATTATGGTTGATGACACAGCAAGAGACCCACCGAAAGCCTCAATTTGTTTGTTCACAACCATTTCCCCGGCCTTACTCAGAAAGCATCATAAAATCCATGCACCATAACAATGGATGCTAGCATAAGGTTGCCTGCTAAATTAGCAGACCATCCAATTTGCCGAAGAAGAAATGATATTAAAAGAGCTGTTTTCGCTGTATACACTGGGTAAAGAAGAAATGGCTTGGACAAAGCATTAGCACCCAGGTTGGCAACCATCACAGCCTCCTTTGCACCCAGTTTCGGATCCTCCAAATCACTGATTTGGATGAAATTGCAACCAAGAACATGTAAATCCTTGGAAACATTAGCAGGTGTGGTTTGAATTGATTTCCACCGGTTTGAAGTGATTTCAGCAAGTCTAAGCAAACCCAACGGTTTCCAGTCGGATCTACCATGATTTCCAATTTCCGCTCCAAAACACCCGCACAGAAAAATTGGTACGAAACACAGTATTGCAATACACCACAAGACATCGCATGGAAAAGTGGTTGCCTGCAGAAGAGCAGAGCCTTCCAAGATTACCATGACCATGCCAAGCACCAACTGCGAAATCCTAAATGCCTCATTTTGAGTCGACCACCCAACCTTCCAAAATTTTGATTTTACCACCGAACCTTCCAATTTGTTCGATTTGAGTCAGTCAACGATAATCGGACTTCAAAATTTAAACTAATTGCTTACTTTAATTAATTCATAGTTGCTTACTAATCGGCTTAAATCAAATAAATTGAAAGAACGGGTAGTAAAATCCAAACTTTTAACTGTTAGGTAGTCAGATCGAAAAGGATGATAGTTGCGGAAAGTTTTATACATCTTTACCCCGAAAGGCGAAGTTTTGTGGGTTTTCCTGAAACCTTTCAGGATAGGGCGGGGAGACGGTAGGCTCCACCCACCCCCACCACCACCACCACCAACACCAACACCAACACGAACACAGTAACAGTAACAACAACAAGGAGGAGGAAGAGGAGGCATCAAGAAGAGAAATGGAGAAGTAGAATAAAAAGAAAAAGAAAAAATGATGATAGTTACTTCAGAGAGGATCAAGAAACATGAGAGGTATCAAGAAGACGACGATCCGATGCCATTGACATCGGAGGATGCATCTTCGGATGAAGCCCAAACCCCATTAAAGATCATCATCGTCACCGTCATCATCATCATCATCATTAGGAATGACCGTCGTCGTCCTCGTCGCCGTCGCTGCAGCAGCATCGCGTCTGGATTAATGGCTGCAGCTTGGTAGCCCGCGGAAGAAGAGCAGACCATCCAGCGCGATGCCCCGCCATTGCCAGATTCTGTAATGCGATGTTTGGTTTCCGGGAAAGGATCAAAGGAGAGAGAAATGTGTTTTCTCCCTCCATTTTTTTTTTTTCCCCTCTCTTTGGTGATGTGGGAGTTCGTCATAGCAAGAAAAGGAGCACGCCTTGTACATCCCGAAGACACGAAAGAGTCTAGAAAACGCCAACTCCTCCTTCACTTATAAGACGAAAATTTCAATTACTGATGGCCTCCTCCACTTATTATAAGACGAAAATTTTTAGGTTAATTACATACAGGTTACCAAAATATAGTAAATTATTTTTATATTTGGTTTAGATTTGTAGTTATCTAATTTAGAGTTAAATTCTAATTTATTTAAAATTAGATATAATTTAAATTTAATTTGACATATATATTTTATAAATTATAATTAGGAATGTAATTCTAATCTAATTAGAATTAGACTCTAATTATAATATATATATATATATATATATATATAATGATGCCGCGACCAAAATTAGATGCCATGTGCTAATTATTCCGAGCTGCCGGGCTCTAATTAAGAAATCCATGTCGATCGTGTGGTCCGTACAGTCAGGAGCTGCCGCTAATTATAAGCCATACTCTAATTAAGCCAATCTATCCACGTTTCGTACGGTCAAGGATCCGTGGCTACTTTAATTTAGCCATACGTCGTACGGGTGAGAGAGAAGCCAATTTTGGAGTTGCTTGTTGCGGCGTTTCGATCTAATTAAGCTTTGATTATTTTTTGAGAGATCTTCTTTGTATTCCGCTTTTTTCGACATTAATAAAGTATTTGCTCCGTCTTCTTTCGTGGACGTAGGCCGTTGGCCGAACCACGTAAATATCGGCGTACTCTTTTCTTATCTTTTCTTTTTCTGTATTAAATTATTTTCTGGATCTATTTTTCGTCGTTCCGATTATAAAAAACAAATATATTTTTATAAAATTTAAATTTTATAAATTATTTTTGTAAAAGCTAGAGGGTTGATAAGTTGAATACCATGAATCATTCATCGCATTCAAACACGGTAAATGATATATTTTTCTTAGACACGGTAAACCATTCATCGTGTTCAATTACGGTGAATGGTCCATTCACTATGTTCCGTCCTTATATTTTTTGTATTTTCTTTTTTTAATATTTATATTTTTTTCGTAATACATAGAGTTTAGATATGATGTGGATGAGAGGTAGAAAAGAGATAAGAGTTGGGAAAAAAGAGTTTAGAGGAGAAGAGAGTTTGGGGAAGAAGCAGATTCAATATTTCATTTTATTGATACCCTATTTACGTTATACTTTGGTATTTATAGTACTTGGTAATTTGGACTAAACTGAAAACGCACCTAGTCTATGAGGGCTAAACAGCAAAAGTGACAAATTGAGGAAAAACTCGTGTGGGCTGCCATCTCATAATAGTTGGGCCCTTTCCCGGGCTTTCTGATCTCTTCTGCTGGTTGTCGGGCAAACGGACTCGGGTCCGAACTTCTCCGCACTACCCGCAACCCTGCAGGTCTTGGGTTCGCCATTTCGCCCCGATCCGAGCTCCGGTTCGCCCGACCCATGCATAACGGTAAGTGGGCGTCGGTTCCTACATTCTCCGCATCACCCGCAACCCGGCGGGGCTTGGGTCCGCGTTTTACGCCCGATCCGGTAATCCGACCGCCCGATCCGCCTACTACTTCCGCCCGATCTCTTCGCCTCTCCACCCTGCTGCTGTTGCCCTTATTTCTGGTCTTACGATTGTAAAGTTAACATTTTTATTTCCTTCCCCTGCTAACTATTAAACTATTTATTCTTCAAGGCATTACAATTGTCTTCACCTGACAAAGGTATACATCTCGTTCGTTACCATATTCCGTACACACGTGTTAGAATGTGCTTTCTTTTTTTTTTTTTTTTTTTTCATGTGCGATTTTGATATGTGTTTGGCTCTCTGATTAATTTAGGATTGTAATAAATGATTAGAATGCCGTTTGTTTGTGACGTTTGATATGCATTTGATTATTCTGATTATGATGGATTATTAGTAGACTTATATCATATTATAATTGTAAAAATATTCCTTCAAAAAAATTATTTACGAAATTTGGCCTGATGATACGGTTCTACCGTATCGGTAAGGATAAACGATTACTTTGAGAGAATCGAACCTCCTAGAGAAAGATATTAGAGAGATAAAGATTGATAAGGGGGAAGAGAACGGGAGGGGAGATAGAACAAGATTCTACCGTATCGACGGAGATAAACAATCACTTTGAGGGAATCGAACCTCCTGAAGAGAGAGATATTAGAGAGATAAAGATAGATAAGGGGGAAGAGAACAAGAGGGAAGATAGAACAACACGGCCAATTTCTTCTTATTCTCCAAATCATAAAAAATACACATTTATATAACCTAACCCTAATTACACTTTATTGGAAACAACTGAAATATTTTAAAATAATAATATATTATTTTGTAATTAGAAAATCCTAATCTAGGAATGTATCACCTGAATTATGCCCTGTTTGGTCTCTATTTCGTATGCATCGGCTAAATTCTTCTTTTATTTGAGCCAATTTAAGATTTTTTTTTTTTAAATTGTCGTTAGTTTTGATTGAAATTTGTTTAAATTTTTTATGATAGATATATTTCATTTTGTGATACAGGCAGAATTCCAAGAACCTGATACCTGAAGGGCCGCTGCAGAAGAAGTTGAAACTGCAGGAAGAAAGCGAAGAGATGAGGGAAGAGGGCAAGGAGGAAGATACCCAAAGTGAAATAGAGGAAGAGAAAGGGAACGAGAAGGATCAAAGGGTTTATGAGCATACTTCAGAGGAAGATGAGGTTTACGTTTGGCCGAATGGTAATCGCAGTAGGACTCACGAAGAATGGGCTAGATATTACAAACAAATCAAGGAAAGCGAGGTGTTTAATAATTATTATCTTCTTTTTGAGAGTTAAAGCTTCACAACTTTTTTTTTTCACTAATTGTTAATACATGTCTTTTACAGGGATTCGATGTTGATCCATTTCCAGGCACCTGTGAGTTTGGCCTTACGGCGATCACGGATTTTGATGATGAAATTCTTATCAGATGTACTAAATTGGCAATCGAACATTTTAATAAGGAAAATGTATGTTCATGTTGCCTTGTGTATGTCTTTTCCTTCTTTTTTTTTTCTTTGTTTCTTTTTTTTTTTGATAAAATTGATTTCATGATGTTTTTCATAATGTAGGATATGAGTTATGTGTTTGTAAAAATAGAGAAGGCAACGTGTAGTGTCGCAGCAGGACTTTGGTACTATGTTACCTTCCAAGCAGTTGACGGTGAAGCTGAGCCGAAAATCTTCCAGGCGAAGGTGTTTTATGGGGTGCAACGTAACATTAGAGTTGCTCTTTGTAGACTCAAGCCCACTGCGAGTTAGTAGAGGTACATTTTTATTTATTTGTTTGTATAGTTAGGTTATAGTTTGTGTATATAGTATTTAAATTAATCAGAGCATTTGTTATTTAATTCGATATTTGTAACGATGTGACATGCGATATGTTGTAGAAAGGGAGAATGAGGTTTCCTATGCTAAAATTATTTATTCTGTTCGTCTTGTATTTCTACTTCCAATGCTTAGTTACATCAATGTTCAACTTTGTTTTATGTTAAGTTTCTATTTTTTCCTCATTGTGTTAATTTTTTTTTATGAAAAAAATTTCAGCTACCACAATTAGCTAGCTATATATTTGTCCAAATTGGTAATTTCTTGGACTTGTAAAATTAGGAATTTGGATGAGGCTTTTGAATTGTTAGGAGGACTATATCTTTTACTGATTCTCACAAGATTCAGAAAGAGATGCTAATTATTTCCTGCAAATCAATTGTTGCATAATAGTTTCTGATGCTTCCTGATAGTATTCGTAATAAAGTGTTGGATAACATGCTCTATGTTATCTTTATATGATTATGCTAATCAATGAAATATAATTAGCAATACTTGTTTGTTTAAATTTTCTGTCTTTTTGCAATAACATAACTAGATGTTTCCTTATTTGCTTTGCAGGCGGAATGTCATGCTCTACACCAGGCCTTCCCCATTCAGGTGCTGTTTGGTCGTGAATAATGGTGGTAAATTTTTTTTTTTTTTCGATTGCTGGTTTTTCTTTATTTTAAGTTCTTAGTTATTGGTGTTAGTACTTTGGAGGCTTTAACAAGTTATATTGTGTCATTTTATCTTATTATCTTTGCTTTAACAAATAAAAGATGCTACTTTTCCTAAATATGGGAGTTTGTCGGTGCTCTCGTGAAGAGTCAAATTTATCTACTTGTAGGGTTCGGTGTGAGATACAAAACTTTGCAGTGTAAAACACATAGCTTAGGCAAATATGTTGCCCTTATATTCTAAGTGGTATTGGCTTATGCTAATTTCTTATTGGTATTTGTCTGGAAGGCAGTTGAAATATAACAATATGTTGTGTTTGCTTGTTGGCCTTTATATTTGTGAGAAATAAATCCTACTTAGTTCTTTGGAGACAGACAAGTCAATGAAATTTTATTTCAATTTGCTGCCATAGAAAGAGCCGAGGGCTTTTCCTGTTTCGAATGCTGTTGTTTGCTTCTTGCGATAGAGAAAATGGTCATGCTAAACAAACAGTTGGAATTGCTATTCCGATCCGTACGTGAAGGTTTATTTCTCGTAGATGGAGTTGCTTTTGGTTCAGTTTAATTTCAAGGTACATGGTTTGCGAATTCTAGAATCTCAAGGTGTCATTTATATTTTTGTTCTTCTCCTGGTTGCTGCTTTACCATTGATGCTTTGCCGCTAATAGAATGGCGTTCGGAACCGAATGCAAAGTTTGAGGTAATCTCACAATTTTGTGACTTACAGTGTTAATCTTTGTTGATTTTTGGCAATTGAAAGAGGTATTGGGGCCAAACGGTACTGCAGTTTTGTATTTGACAAAAATAGGCTCTAGCTGTTGCAAGAAACAAGAGATCTCATGTCTGAATTGTACTTTGAATTAGAAAGAATAAGTTGGTAGATTTACTTGCCCTCCAAATTTTCAGTTAAGCAGATTTAGTTGGCCTACCAAAGTAATGTCTCTCTGTGCCATCTTTTTATAGATGCACTTTCCAACTGAGATCTCTACCACACAACTGAAAATTAATGTGGAGCAAACATGTTCGCCTTCACAATAAAATGGTCCAAGTTGTGGAAATTGAAATGCGCATGGTCTAAATTCTAAGAAATTAGTTAGTTCCGAGTTGTTAAGTGAGGAATTCAGACATATTAACCTTATTACCTTAGGAAAACTGTTTTTACACGCCATATTCTGAGTTCCAAATTGTATCATCTGGACATAGTATTTAGATCAGCTTTAGAGGAGTTTAGTTGATACAAAATCGCTCGCTGTTTGTTTTGTGCTTTGCCAATCTTATCGCCCATTTCCTAACTACTGCAGCTAATTATTTGAAGGCGATGTTTGACAATCCATTCTAATCCACCAGATTTATCAGCTTTGGGTTCTTTAAATTGGGAATGATGGATTACTAAATCGTTTGATTCAGTTATGGCTTTCAGATTAAGCATGTGTTTATGCAAAGAAATCTATGACATCGACAATTGGCAGATCATTAAACTAGATATTTTGATGGCATGCTAAGTTGTCTGCTCTTAAAGAGTTGAATTCTAGGCAAATCTGAAGAGTAATATAGAGAGTTCAAGTTATAAAAGTTGTTCTTGGGTTACGGTCTGTAGTAGAGTAGCTGGTCTTGTAAAACTAGTGAAGTTACTGGCACGTTGCGGCAAAGTCGGCTCTGTAGAGACAAATAAATAAGAAAAAAGCTGAAGGCAAAAAGGACAGTAAGAACATAAAAAGAATTTAAAGAAACTAAAGAATTAGAAAAAAGTAAAAGTTGAAGAAGCAGCAGCAGCAGCAACAGGAGAATAAAAACAGAAACATAAGAATAATAAATATATTTATAGTGGCAGTAAAAATATAACAAAATAAAAAAAAAAGAAGCTAAAGAAGAACCAGCTAGAACAACAATAATAACGAAGTTATTAGAAGGAAAAAGACGAAACAAAAAAATAACAACAGCAAAAGAAGAAAAATGATTATATTAATAGAGCAAAAGAAGAAAATTGATTATATTAATAGAGCAAAAGATACATTTGCTGCCTCATCATTTTACGAAAAGAAGAGAGAAAGAGGAGAGAGAAAGTAGGCAAACTCCACGAAAAAAGAGAGAGAGAAAGTAGGCAAACTCCACGATCTGCCGATTTCTTGTTCCCTCGACAGGATGTGACGGCGACGAGCCAGAAATTGTTTGGCACATTAAATGCATAAATATATCTTACACACCAAATTTTTAAAACTCTATTATAAAAATTAAAACAGTATAAATTTTTTAAATAGACTTTTTATATAGTGTAGAGTGCATTTGTCGAATTACATTTTAATCTTGTGATTTTTATTTTTTAAAAAATAAGTTTAGTATATGCAATGCACCGATAGATAGATCGGTTGCTGGTAATTGAAAAGAAGAAGATAGAACAGTGAAAGAGAAATATTTTATAAATTGGATAAAAAAACTAAATTTATCTATTGCATTTTCTAAATTTTCAGATAAAAGTTCAAATTTTGTAATTTTTCACGTATAGCTTTTCTATATAATTTAAATCATATATATTTAATAAAACTTTTATTTTATTTTATAATATTTATTACTTAAAAATAGATTGTGCAGTAAAAGATGAGAAAGAAATTGATGAAAGAAAGAGAGAGAGGGAGATGAGAATTGAGTTGAAAAAAATAAAAATGAGAGAGAAAGGGAGGAAGAGAAAAATCAGGCTTAAATCAACCCTCACCCTGAATGCCCCACAAACTCCATGTTTTCATTATATGTAGTGTAACAGATGACATTGATGTTTTAGCCGCTTAGCAACCATCAGTAAAATTGAGTGCTTAATTGCCGTTGCATCTGTTTTCTGTTCTTGTTAAGCTTTGGGTTGTACCCTCGCACTGCATGCTGCTACCTGAATTAAACATTTCCACAGTGCGTGTGAGATACATGTATGAAGACCCCTCAACTACAGACCATCTTGAAATAGGCCAAAGCCACCGAAAAGTAGAGGGAATAGGAATTGATGATCTAGCTTCTCCCTGCAGAAGCAAATACAGAGAAGAAGAAATACTAGAATAGATCTTAATAGCTGAAAAGAAACAAAGAAGAAAAGGGAGGCTCAGATCTGCCATTCAATCATATCATGAGGCATCATGTAGTCTTACGCACCTTAAAGACAAATGAGTTTGTCAGGTTGCCTGCAAGAATGCAGACCTTCCAATTGAGCATTCAAACCCCAAAACGCAGAAGATAGGAGAAATTACGGCCTGCCGTAACAACCTGAAGAATAAAGGAGTAGAGTAGTTAAAAGGAGTAGTAAAAGTGGTAGCTTTACTAGTTATGCGAGGAATAAGGGCAACAGCAGGGTAGAGAGGAGCGAGCTCGGCGGTGCGATCCAGCGAGAGGCTGTGCGGGTGGAACTCCGGCAGGGCGACGGGGCTAGGGCATCGTCGGAGCTGAGGGGGCGGTGGGTAGTGCGGAGAAGGCAAACTGAGACCCGGTTGTCCGTTTACGAGTGGATTGGGCGGCCCCAAATCCCGGATCGGGGGAAAAGGCGGACCCAAGATCCGCCGGGCGATGGATAGTGCGGAGAAGGGGCGAATTGCGACCTGTTTGCCCGACTACCAGGCAGTTTGGACCAAACAACCCCAATTGAGGCCCAATTGCCCGCTGAATTGCAGCCCACCGACCATACCTCTATTTACCACTTTTGCACTATAGCCCTCTTAACATAGTTGTTTTTACATTCCAATATGAGTTAGTAGATAGTATATATACCAAATTAGCGCGGTAAACAGATTATGAATGAAATGAATTGATATTTTCTTCTCCCCAAACTTCCTCTTCTTCTCTACTACCCCCAATTCTCCTCTTCTCTTATCTACTTCTAATTCCCATCCTCATCTCTCTGTGTATCTCTAACTCTATCTCTATCTCTCTTCTCTTACCCCTTTTTCCCTGCATTAATTATCTCGGAATTGCTGCCGGAAACCACCATCATCCCTGTCGCCGTCGACGCCTCAGCAAGCTCTCGTCATTGGCGGGTTGCGACGAGTCCGGGGCATTACACCTGCACCCGGTGCACAAGATCAGACATGCACCACCAGCTGCAATGTCATCCATCCCACGAATTAATGAAGCATGGCTCAGATTAGAGGAATTAATGAAGCATGGCTCAGATTAGAGGTGTCAATGGACCGAGCTAACCGACCAACTTGATGTAAACCCATATGAAGAATGCACAATCAAAATCAAAAAGCTTGATTTTTAGCCATTCATCAACCCTGAGGCACAAAATTTCATGGGTATCCATCTCAGAAGGCCGCAGAGAGAAGCTTTACTCCACACAAAAGTGGTTATTCCGCATATCTTGAAGATGATCAACAGAAACTTCCACAAATGCCGAAACACATCAAGGAACAGGAATTGCGAAATAGAAGTAAATGATGAAGGACATCCTTTACAGGAACTTGGATCAAGAGAATAAGCGAGTGCCAAGAAGATAACGATGATGATACCCTAATCAGAGAAGAGGATCATATGAACCCACATACATCCAATCCTTATCACTACCACCACCTCCTCCACCCCAGCCATGACCGGATAAATGGCTGCAAGCTAGGTTGCCTGCAGAAGGGCAGACCATCCAGAGCTGCCTCCAATTACTGATCACGCGCCTGCCAATCCTCGCTAGTAATTAAATTACAATGCAGAGTTCTAATGAGAGATTTTCCCTGCAACGTATGAACCAAAGAGATGGGAGGGATGAAATTCCAAGAATATAAGAAAGATGAGAGAGAGGAGTGCTATGGAAAAGGTTCAAGGACTAAGTCACAATATTGGAATAGCATCGGGATACGACAGGGACTATCAATACCTTTTCACCATCAGATATATTGAGAGGTTAAATAGGATGAAGATCCCCTCAACTATAGACCATTTTCGAAATAGACCCCCCAAACTTCTATCCAGTCATCATCTACCAGCACGAGGAAGGGTTTCAGGGGGTTGATAATGAATGTTTGAAACAACCCATCCTAGATTGTACATGCAGTAAGAAAGCCAGAGGATGAAAAATTAAAGATAAAATCAGGCCTTGGGGGTTGATAATGAATGTTTGAAACAACCATGTTCCAAGATTACAATGCCATGCACCTTCTGCTGAAACTTAAGGCCCCATCTAGAATTGTTCTTGCTGTTTTTTTGTTTTTTTTTTTTTCCAACCCTCAAACACGAACAGTGTGTGTGTGTGTAGTTGAGCTATGCTGCATTTAGAAGTTACAAATTCCAACTTCTGGGCCCTTGGATCCATACCAATACCATCAACAAGAAGTAAACCTGAGGGATCCAAGGGTCCAAAAGTTGGAAGTATATGCTTCTAGAAGTATAGTAGTCACACACACACACACACACACACACACAGGGCTCGGTCAACCCCGAGACACGAAAGCTTCCCCTTTTACGAAGGGGCAGGGAGATGGTAGACTCCACCCACCCCCACCACCACCACAGTTATAAAAATGACAATAATAATAATAATAATAATAATGACAACAACAACAACAACAACAACAACAACAACAACAACAAGGCATCAAGGAAGTAGGAGGAAATGATAGCCGCCAATGCATTTTCGGAGTAATGGCTGCAGTTCAGTAGCCTGCAGAAGAGCAGACCGTCCAGAACTGCCCCGCCATTACCAGATTCCCTGTCTAACCTAAAAACACTTTCCCTGACGAGAGGAAGAGACAGGAAACGAGACAAATGACTTTCTTTCTTTCTTTTTTTTCATTTTTGGGGTGGAAGAGAGTAGGAGACGGAGGGGCTTACAGGAAGAAAGGAGCACCCCTGCATTTCCGCTTGTTCCCAATGCTGGTTTCTCTCTTTCGTATCGCTTTAGCGATGTACCCGTCCATCCACCTGTCCATCCATCCCTCATTGGAGGGTTCAGAGTATTTTGGCTCCGAATAAATGTACCACAAGTAGAGGTGAAAGTGGTTAGGATAAAATCCAATCGAATCCGACACCATCGTATCCGAATTAGCATACCAAAAAATGAAAAAAACATGGATACGGGTATGGTTTCGTCAAAAATCCCACCGTATTTGACCATGTCACTCCCATGAGATCCCCCAACATTGCCAAAGTCCCATGTTCAGTTTATTTTTACAGAAAACCGCTTTGAGGATAAACTTAAAAGAAGTGAGATTTGAAGTTCACATTTAGTGGAGATTTCAATTACTCACCGAGGAGGAATGCAAAAGAGCAATTCTTCGGCTCGGTACGACTACAAAAGTTACAACGCAATGCTCAACACTAATAATACGAACCTGGGTATAAACTCCAGCTCACAGCAGCAAAAATTGGTTGCCAGCATATAAGCAGGCCATCCAATGTTGCTGCCGGGCAGGTCTACTGCTCTGTTAAAAACTACACTTCCTGCAGGCCATATTTAAAGACAAAAAAATGCCAAACCCCTCGAACTGTGGTGTAATTATCACCACTAAACTTCAAAAACATATATTGACATAAAGGAACAATTTTCCTCATATCACCTAACCCGCTTGCTGCAAGAGGTGATTTAGCAAACATAAATTCTTTAAACAAGAACAGGCTAGGGGTAAAAAAAAATTGTTAGGTCTAAACAACGAAAAGGAGATATTTAGACACTGGCTCAGATCTGCAATTTTTATGATCATTTGCAAACCTACACATATAAAGCAAAATGGGTGCTCGCAGAACAAGCCTTTAAAAGGTTGCCGAGCTGTGCAGATCAAAGTTCAGTCAAATATTGTAGTGATTTGGTGCATCCATACATGACAATCATCACAGCCACCACGTAGATTAACAATGCATCTTTCAACAGCAGCCCAACCCATTTCTGGTGCGGAACAAAAGTACAAATTTAGAGCCTCTTGCGACACACGACCATCTTATTCAACACATTTCTTTTATTTACCCAACAAAGATGTCGCAATTGTTAACCATAGAGTCTAAGGTGTCTACGAGTAGATAGTTGTCTACAATCTGTGTTTCTCAAAATAGTCCATAGTTCAGATAAGTTCTGTACGTTTTTACCCCATTTTTATGAGCATTTGCGAACTACACATACAAACGCAAATGGATGCTTGCTGAACAAGCCGTACGAGAGTTGCCAAGCTGTGCAGATCAAAGTAGTCTAATGTTGAAGGGTTGTGGTTCTTCCATACTTGGTAATCATCACACCCACCACATGGAAAGACATAAGAATGCACCTTCAAACAGCACCACAGATCATTTCTGACGCACAGCAAAAGTGCAAATAAGAGTCTCCTTCGACACATGGCAATCTTGTTCAACATATTTCTTTCATTTACCCAACAAACATGTCGCATTTGTTTACCATAGAGTCAAAGATGTCTACAAGCGGATGGTTGTCTACAGTCCATCTTTCTCGAGCAGTTAGATAATTGTGACAGAAGATAAAGTGCAAGCAATCTTTTCATAGTTTAGGGATGATGATGTTGAGAAGGGAGGTGGCTCAGATCTGGCCTTTTCACCAGAATCTTCACAGAACTACACAAGCAGCTGCATAATGGTTGCTCACAGAATTGCAAGCCTTCCAAAGTTTGCCAAGCTACGTTTCAGTCAAATTCTTCAGTTCTGGTGCATCCAGGCAGTCATCATAGCCATTCCTCAAAGATCGTGTACATTCAGATAAGGTACATCCGACACTTGTTGCTTCAAAATGGCAAACTGAGGATTAAAATCCCCTGCATGGATGCAAATATTGGTTGCCTGCATCTAAGCCAGCCTTTCAAGATAAGCACGCCGAGCAGGAGCAAGTTTCCACGAGAAACTGCATTTTGAGTTTTTTTTTTTTTTTTTTAAGGTTGGAGAGGGTGGGTGGGGCCGTGGGGGTAATACTTCAAGAAATTAATCCTAGACCCTACTGATCCACAATAGGCCAGTGCCACCACCAACTTTTTTCTCTATATTTCAACCTAGAAAGTTGAGAG